>NC_020399.1:862683-932732 GCF_000321355.1 Plasmodium cynomolgi strain B
TTTTTTTTTCCTCCGATTATGAACGATTTTGGGCACTTGCGTATTTCCATGTGAAATCATTTTTACAATTATTTTAACTGTTCAGTAGAATTTCTTTTTTTTTTTCTCCGTTTTGGTTGCAACCACCAGAACGGTCACAACAGCGATAGTGTAACATGATTGTTAGATAGTCCCCCTTTGGTGATGCACACTGTTTTGGCGAGAGTAATCTCCAATGGGAAGCAACAATAGGGGGAAAGGGTTATTTTCGGAGATTAAAAAATGGATTTATTCGCATATGTATATGTATATATATATGCGTGCGTATGCGTCCACGTCTGTGATATCCGTCCATGTCCGCACGTATGCCACATGCATGCGTGCGCACATCCCGTCCGCAGTATGCACGCCCGGGTTGAGGTGGAAGCATTTGTATGCATATACAAGGTAGGAATAAATGTAATTTTACGGTGCCTCTTGGGAAAGAAAAATGGCAATCAAATAGCAATAAAAGAAAACACACTGTTATGTAAAAATGAATAAAACGAAGTGTCATTTTGCACAATTTTTTCACAATTCGCTTTTTACTTTTCGCCTTTTCGCCTTTTTCCCTTTTCTCCTTTTCATCTGTTGCTTGTTTGTATGTCCTCCGGCGATTTGCCTCATAATTAACGTTTTCCGTTTTGAAACTTAGACAGGAAACACAAAATCGAAAGTGGTTCACCAGTTTGAAAAAAATTCGAAGAAAGACATCCCCCTCCCCTTTCTGTTCGTGTGAAAATATGCACAAATAGCATATGCCAGATGAGTTTTTTTTTTTTTTTTTTTTTTTTTTGTATACATGCGCAAATCTGGATATGTCAATGCGTTTACAAAGGGGGACCCCTCACGTGTATGTATCATCATTTGAACGAAATTTACGCGCACCTTTTTTTTTTGTGTATTGCGCAGAGTTTCGAACAAAGAGAAATGTTTAGTGCGATCGACGCGTCGAAAATTACAGTGCGTCGATATCGGTAGCGGTGGGTAGCAGAGCAGGTAGTCGCAGCTGTGGTGATTGCCCCCGTTGATTTGTCTTCTTATGTTTGCCCGCTTATGTGTGCCCGCTTATGTTTGCCCGCTCATGTTTGCCCGCTTATGTTTGCCCGCTTATGTTTGCCCACTTATGTTTGCCCTCCTTTATTTTCCCTCTTTTGTTTGTCTTCCCTTTTTATGTTTTAGTTTTTTGTGAATGTTTGTCAAGAATTGGCACCACTCCACCCCGACTGACGCCAATTTGTTCGAACCAGTTAGTAACAACGCCCCTGGGCTTTCCCACTACGTCGTTTTCGATAATCCTCAGAGAAATGATCCACCTGCACCACCGTCTTTAACATCCTCTAAGCAGTCGCCCATTTGGGGACTCTCTTTTTAACCCTTTTACATAACATATATTTTTTAAGTAACATCGGAGAGTACAAATTTTTCAAGTTGCTATTCGACTTTTTTTTTTTTTTTTTTTTTGTGTGAAACGAGGTCGTTAAAGGTTAGAGTGCCTTTTAGATTTTCTCGCCTGTCTCGTGTTCAGAATTGCTCTGTTGTTCTTTGAAGTTCGTTTTTTTCGCTTTAATTTTTTTTTTAACCAGCGCACGACTGCACGACGACCGCGTAGAAGGCCAAAATGAAAAGCCTCCTGAATGTCGCCCTGTATCTGCTCGTGCTTAATTTATGTATCTGCCTCATAAACGCGAAGGAGGAAAAAAATAACCCAAGTGCACCCCTTGACGTGGCACTGGAAAAATCAAATCTGAGGTACCGCAATCAGGGCAGCAAAAATGTAGGAAAAAAGAAAGCAGCCAAATTGACCACTCAAGACAGTAACTCCAAAAAGGGGTCAGCGGATATTAACAAAACGCAGAGTGTTAACAAAGGAGAAAATGGCATCCCCGATTTTAATGACAAGGATATGAGCACCATTGATGAGGGTTACCTAGGGCCCAATGTTCCCAATGAGGGTAATCAGAGCCTATCGAACGAAGACACGAAAGTAAAACCCGAAAAAGTAACAGATAAAAAGGAAAAGGGAGAACGAAAAAAGGGGGGAAGAAAAATCAATAGTGGTCAAACGAATCCAAAAAGTGAGACACAGGTAAATAATAACAATGCCGGGACGGGGAAGAAGAAGGTTTCCAAAAAAGGAGAATCTAACAAAAATGAAAAGAGTAAACAAGAAGCAAATGCAACACCAGAACAGGGTGTAACCATGCCGGTAGAGGGAAAGCAGGTACGTAAGGAAGGTGAATTGCATGTACCAAATGCAGAACAGGAGGTAGCACAGGTTGATGTGAATGGTCTCAATGAAGTAGGCTCTTCGGGCAAGTCCATCAATAAAGAAAAAAACGAATCAGAAAATTCAAACCCACAAGTAACCGGTCCAGCTGCTTCTCTTCCAACGGTGAGGCCAATTCAACAGGGGGAAAGAACCACCCAGTGGAACATCAAAAGGGTAGATGCACCAGGCTACTCGAATGGTGTAGAATCCGTGAAAGGATCGGAACCGACAACCACGTCGGATCTTGAACACAAATCGGAAACTTCGTACATTTCGCAGGGAAATCCCAAACCGGAACAAGTAAAAGAAGGAAAAAGTGGAAATGTGAAAAATGAGACATCGAAGGAGGAAAAAAAATTGCCATATGGGAAAGAAGACGAAGAAGAATCAAAACAAAATGGAGCTAGCCAAGATGGAAATAAAAAGGATGGCTTCTCAAAAAAAGACATAGTAAAACTCTTTCATGAGAATATGGACTTTTCGTCTTTAGTAGAAAATTTTAAGATTAACGAGAAGTTACAAAAAATGTCTGACGAGTTGGTAACTTTTGCGGCCAAAGCATATGATGGCTTTCTCGTGTTCGTCAAGAAAGTGAAGTTGTTCACGAACGAGATCGTGAACATTATGCAAAACTTTTGAGTGGGGAGCGCAGTGGCTATTTTGCGTTTCTGAGAGGAAAGCTTTTCACGGTAGGCGTAATTGGCACGATTTGCAAGGTGATCACAGCTTGCATGGTTAGCATGTTGGGACTGCTAACCCTGCTGGTATTACTCTTTTTATTCATTTTTATTTATTTATTTATTTATTCATTTTTTTTTTTTTTTTTTTTTTTCTTTTTAATATGTACCACTAACCACCCCCTGATGAACAAACATGTATATTCATTTTTTGAAAGGTCTATTATAACGAAAGGAGCGAATCGGTAGGGGGGGGGTCCTACCGCAGGGGCATTTTTTAAAACACTCATATGAGGCTATTCGGGGTGTTTACCCGGATTGGGTTTGCTAAAGATTTTTAGGTAAGGATAATGAAGGGGAAAAGGTTAACCAGTGAAGGAGTTAGCAAAGGAAAGAATTAGAATAAATAAAAAGTATACAGGGGAACTGATGGGGAGTTATCGTTTTGGAAGGACCAAGAGGTGGTGGTGGTGAGTGTGGGGTTCCATTGTGCTGATTTATCATCAGTTATGGTGCCCATATTCATGTTTGTAAACACTGTTGGGTTTTTTTAATTTGGTGAGCTGGCTAGGAGGGTCATTCATGGAGGTAGTCCTAAAAAAAGAGGTCCCCCCCGTCTATTCAGCACACATAACACTGCTTAATTTGTCATGTGCGAAGCTAAGAAAATGAAGACCTCCTTTTTTTCTTTTCCTTTTTTCACATACGAAGGAATAGCGGTTTAAATGCTTACTCCGCTTTCGCCGCCGTTATACAAAGGTGGGAACATAACGTGCAGTTTTGCCTTCTGCGCAAAAATGGGGTTGTGAAACACGCTCCGCTTTTCACCCCGCTGGGGAATTGTTCCCTGTGTGTGATTTGTCCGTTCAGCAGTGTGTACAGGGGTATAAATGTGCATATAATACATATACGTATATAATCTTTTTTTTTTTTTTCAACTTTTTGTCGTGAAAGCTTATGGGGGCATTCCTCTCCACGCAAGTGAAATACCCACAAAAAGGAATTCATGAGAGGTGATTTTTTTTTTTCTGTTTTTTCGTTGATAAAAATTTTACAATTTTTGGCACCCCTTTTTTTCGCCTCTCCGCACTGCAAGAAAAGGAGCGTAAACAAAAAAAAAGGAAGTGAAAATCGCTGCAATTTTGCACTTTGAAAAGGGAAAAAAAAAAAAAAAAAAAAAAAATTGTTCACACACTGTTCTGTTAGCGCATGTGTCCACATGTAGACTAATGTTACAAAGTGATGCGAATAAATAATCATTTGCGCTGGAACAAATTGGGAGGTGGTTTTTCACACCTGTGAGAAATGGTACAGATCGGGACTCTCTTCTCCGATATGTTGTTAATACACACACAGGTGAATAAACGTACGTAAGTTTACATATGGATGAAAAATTTCCACAAAATGTAATGTTTCCGTTTCGGAGAAGTCTCCTCCATAGGAGTGATTGTCGCGTGAGGTGTGTGTTGCCCCACGTTCGGTAAAAACAATGTGTGGAAAAAAAAAAAAAAAGAAATCCTTTTTTTTAAGTGTTGTTGGGTGGACGGTTAGACTGCTGTGTGTTACACACTCGCTTGAATAAACCTCTTTCCAGCTGCTTTTTTTTTTTTTTTTTTTTTTTTTTCTTATTTATTCGCAAAATGTTGTCAACTTAGCGTAAAATAAAGGAACTTCTTTCCACGTTTAAACAACTTGCACGGTTTGATGGCCCCCTTTCTATTTTCCCATGTTACAACACAGTGGGGCCAAAGCAATTTAAAATTAGTGCGTTCACTTTTCTGTTAATTTACAAAAAACGGGAAGGTAATTTAATTATTTCACCTCTTTGAGTAATTTTCCCGATTGCGAATTTATCCGTTTTAATAGATCACCCGCTGTTCTGCGGAGTTTCGAGTGACACAAAAGGGAGCAGACGTTGAGGGAACTTTGTAAAAAAATTTCCTCAAAGTTGTGTCAATTTGATGCCAAAACTGCCGCTAAGTTGACGCTAATTTTTACCCGCACAATTTTTGCGCATTAGCCCACTTGTCCATTTTCCATTTGGCCGATTTGCCCACCACCTTTTTGTGTAATTTTAACGAAGGTAAAAAAGATGGGGAAATTTTCAGACCTTGCCATTTTTTACTTGGTCTTCCTTTTAAATTTTTGCCTCTACAAAAAGGGCGTCCAAGGTTACGGTGTGGCCAATGGGGCAACGCCCAATTTTAGGAGTGGCGCCTCGAATAATGATCACGGTGAACAGAGGACAAAGACGTTAAACAGAAGCAACGGAACTCATCATAACGTCGGCACCCTCGCTAGGCGTTATCACGGGGCAGTGCTGGGCTCGACGGGGGCATCCAACTTGGGAAATTCACTCATAAGGGGGAACGCCGATGGAGGGTCTGGTACCACAGGAGGGACTACTACCACGAGTAGTGATAGAAGTCCTACACCCAGTTCGGAGAGTAGCGGCTCGTTAACCGGAACGCTGGCGCGGTTCTTTATAAACGCTATAATTAAGCCAACCGTAAACTTGGTCGTAGGTGGGAATAATCCTGTGTTTCCACCACCATCGGCAAGAACAGCGACGGAACAACCGCAGGCACAAGAACCAGTACCAACTCCCCAATCCCCCAGTGTAACCCCTCCGCGAGAAGCAGAATCCAACACCCTGATTGACAATAAAAAACTCAAGCTAGAACGTGACCAGGAAGCGCAAAAATCGGTGAATGACGTGCAGGAAGAGGTTCAGGACGAAAATTACGATGATGGCGACGATAACCGTGTGGACGAGGACACAGACGAGGGCACTGGCGAGGGCATTGACGACAACACTGACGAAGATGCCGATGAAGAAATTGTATATCGATATGACAGTGAAGAAGAAGCAAAAATAAACATGGAGGAACAAGGATTTAATTCCTTAGTGAATGATGAAACTATACACATGATTCATTTTCAAGAATATACAGACGTTGAGGAGGGGAAAGAAAAAGTTGAAGAGTTGGTTCAGTACATGACAAATTCGTTCAAGGAAAATGAGCAGCTTGTGGATACGCTTAACGATTTCTCAGATGATATAATTATGTATTTGCAGAAATGACCACTTATTTGGGGATTGGTGCTTCCGTTAAATTGAACCGTTCCTGTGTGGAGTGACACGAGGGTACCGTGTTCGTAAAAGGGGCGAAGAGATGAGCGCGATATGGGCTGCTTATGTGCATTCCCATTTATACACCTCGACTCAGATATGGAATTCCTCAAAAATAAGGCGTAACTGTGAAAATGCAATTTCGCATGTACGTATTCTGCGGCATGAATTTTGAAACCCCGATTTAGCTCACCGAGTGGGAAGTAAATCGCATGTGCATGCGTGCAGAGGTATAGATACATAGCTACATTCCTACATGCCACCTATATGACCAGAGGACGCACTGAAAAGGGGAAGAAGAAACATTTAGCGTGTCTTCGTAAAAGTGAAAACGCGCAAAAAAAAGAAAAAAAATTCTTTCATTTTGAAGTGCTACATTTTGGATATGTGTAGCGATTAATTAATTTTTTTTTTTGCATGCGGATTTAAAGGTACGTAGTTCCGCCGTTTGTTTGCTTAATTTGCTCAGCTTCATTTGGGGCTGCTCACTTGCCCATGTGACGCATGCAGCCAATGGCTAACATGGTAAATAATGGCCAATGTGGCTGTTATGGCTGATATGGCCAATATGGCCAATATGGCCAATGTGGCCAGTATGACCAATTTTGCGAACTTGCTAATTTTGTTGATTGCCTATCTCTTTTCATGCTGCCTGATTTGTTTGGCTTTCCTAACTTGCCCAATTAAAATTGCGCGTTAAAAGCAATTTTCCCAATTTATTTTTTTTTTAAAAGTGGAAATATCACTCAGCTATGCATACCGATACCGAGTGATACTCGTTCCCCCGGGGGGAGTCCTCCCCGCTATATATATTGCAACTTCGGACAAGGCAAACACGTTGGCGTTTCCGCTTGAAGGGTGAAAAGAAAAATATGTTAAGGGGTGGGGGGTTTAAATAATGGGAAAATCCCCCGTGCAGCTTTGACGTTTCGACGTTTTGACGTTTCGACATTTTGATATATTTTTTTTCTCGTTCATTCTTTTGTCTTTCGAATAAATTATCGTGTGATGGAACCGGAATCGACTTTCCCGATACTGCGCTTTTTTGGCAGTCCTCTCGTTTCGGATTTGTTAACAGTTGTTGCTTAACCGTTTGCACTCGTGAAAGGATGATACAAGTGTGGAGTTGGCCAAACAGGTGTAAAAAAAATAAAAATAAATAATATATGCGTATATATGCACACGATTGTGGATGCCCTTCTGAACGAACGAGGCCACCCCACACGACGCCTCTACAACGAAAGCATAACCCCTTCAATGCAAAAGCGGTTTGGAAATATGCACCCGTATGGAGAATGTAAAATCAGAAAAGGCTCCATGCATAAAATGAAAGGAGGTTTGCTCTGGGAAATTATTTTTCACCACTTCGAATGTGCACAGGAAGCAGACCTTATGTTTAAAATTATTGGTTAATCAGTTTTGTCGGGGGAACATATAAACATTTGTTCATCGAAATGGAAAATAATTGTTACAAAATTGCAATTGTTTGTTTGTAACAACTGGTGGAGTGTTTTTTTTTTTTTTTTTTACGTGACAGTTAGACTGTTCGGTGTGTCGGCAAAGGGTTACTTAGTTTGTTTTTTCACTTTCAAAGATGAAGGGTAAGGGTGGGTGGGTCATGTTGAGATATCACACTGATGTGCCACACTAAGCAGCCGTACCGAGGAGCCATAGCGAGTATCCACGCTAAGAGGCCAAATGGCATATTCCACACGAACGTGAAAAGGCTTCTCGTGTGCAAATGCTTCAAGAGCATCCGCTTTCTATCGTATGTCGAAACGAGTGGTACTAAACAGATGGTCGCGTCGTTTCGTATGTCTTCATAATACACGTACGGATGTACACCCCTATGCATATGCAGTAACCCATCGTTGTCGGTTTAGACGAAGCGCTTCTTCGTATCATGGTCGTTTACTGCCATTTGTGTGTTGGAATTGGGTTTGACTTTATGGCGCAATTGCCATGTCACATATTCGCTTAGTCTTTTTTTTTTTTTTTCCTTATATTATTGTTAAATTTGATTGCTGCATTTTGTTATTATTTTTATTTTGCTTTATTATTTTTTTTTTTTTGCGACATTTTTTTGTTATTTTAGCTTTTCTGCATTTCCTGCAGTTTCTGCTGTCCCTCATTGTTACTTAATTTTTTTTTTTTTTTGCGAATTTTGAATGCTGACCAGTTAACCCTACATGACTAACGAAAGAGAATACCATTTTTTTCTTGCTCCGAAGAATTTTTTTTTTTTTTTTAAACACCTAAGAACACCGACGCAAAAAAAAAAGGGTGAAGAAGAAAAGCCTTTTCAAGTTAGCCGCCTAAAACATAAAAGATTCCTTTTTTTTAAAAAAGAATATACATCGCGTCAATTTTTTCTTTTCCTTTTTTTTTATAATTCTCTTCAAGGTATGCCCTAAATAATTGTGTGTTTTTTCACTTACCATTTTGCTATTTTTTGCTATGTCATTTTACCGCCACACCTTTTTACTGCCTCATCGTTTTACTATTTCAACGTTTTGCTATTTCACCATTTCACTACCTTACCATTTTACTACCTTACCGTTTCACTACCTCACCGTTTCACTACCTCACCATTTCACTACCTCACCATTTCGCTGTTTCCTTTTTTTTAAGAACCCACCATGAGAAACCTCTCGTGTGTTACGTTCTACTTGGCCCTTTTGGTTTTATCTTCGCGGGAAAGCGGCATTTTATGTAGTGAAAGTGGGGTAAATACAAGCACCAACCTGAGGAATGGATACACAATTAATAGCACACAGGAAGGGGGAGACTACACACAGCTGAATGATGCCATCTATGACGATCAAGATTTTCCAAATAGAGGGGAGGACCTGCAAGAAGTAATTAAGGAAGTACAAGGTGTTGGTAGAGAAGAAGAAAATATTAACGAGCCTAGTACTTCCTTTCCGAAAGAAAAAAAAGGAAATATAAGAGGAGGTTCTGTACATTCAGGTGATGGCGTAGAAGCACATGGGGAAAATGAATGGATAGAAAATGACATGAATATGATGTGGGGTACTGGACGATCGGCCAATATTTCGATGGACCATGGAGAACAAGGTGACCAGGGATGGCAGTCCAGCTGGTCCACTCCATGGGATGCGGCGGAACAGGAGGCAAGCAAATCGGAAGAACGATCGGAAGAACAGTCGGTAGAGGAAGTGGAAAAGGCTGAGGAACAAGTGCCGCAAAACGCATCTTCAGTGTGGGAACAAAATGATGAGGAAGGAGGAGAAAGGGTTAGATGGGAATACGAAGAAGAGGGGGTGCCTACACCGAATAATGTACACGAATCTTTGAAGGTGAATCCTCTTTTATTTGACCAAGTTAATGTTAACGATGAGGATGTGTTGCCACGTGCAGAAAATGTAGAAGGGGAGAGCCCTTCCAACGAATGGGCAGAGAAGGACATCACGCAGGAGGGTGGAGATAGAACTCGAGAAAATGAAGAGGACGTGCAGGAAAGGGAACAAAATGTGCAAGAAGGTAGAGAGGAAGTCCAAGAAAATGAAGAGGACGTGCGAAAAGTTGAAGAGAACGCAGAAAATGTTGAAGAGAACGCACGAAACGTTGAAGAGAGCGTAAAACCGGAGAGTCAGCAACAGGAAGTGCCAGAAGATGTGCAGGAGCAGGTAGAAGAGCAGGCAAAAGAAGTGGAAGAACCAGAAGAACAGCAACAAATGCCTGAATTGGAAGAAGAGCTAGCGGAAGTAGCGGAAGAAGAGAAGCCACACGAACAGGAGATCATCGAAGAACAAGTGCAGGAGATCCTCGAAGAGCTGCAGAATGTAGCGGAAGAAGAGCAAATGCCGGAAAGGGAGGAAGAACAAGTGCAGGAGGTGATCGAAGAGCTGCAAAAATTAGCGGAAGATGAGCAAATGCCGGAACGGGAGGAAGAACAAGTGCAAGAGGTGATCGAAGAGCAAGTGCCCGAACCGGAGGAAGAAAATGTGCATGAGGTAATTGAAGAGCTGCAGGAGATGATCGAAGAGCAAGTGCCCGAACCGGTGGAAGAACAAGCGCGAGAGGTGATCGAAGAGCTGCAGAATGTAGCGGAAGAAGAGAAGCCACACGAACAGGAGATCCTCGAAGAGCTGCAGAATGTAGCGGAAGAAGAGAAGCCACAAGAACAGGAAGAACAAGTGCAGGAAATCATCGAAGAGCAAATGCAAGAGGTGCTCGAAGAGCTGCAGAATGTAGCGGAAGAAGAGAAGCCACAAGAACAGGAAGAACAAGTGCAGGAAATCATCGAAGAGCAAATGCAAGAGGTGATCGAAGAGCTGCAGAATGTAGCGGAAAAAGAACATCCAGCAGAACAGTCTGAGGAACAGCCACGAGAGGATGGAGCGGAGGAACCACGGGAGGAATACGGGGAAGAGGAGTCCGATGAATCGTCTGGCGAAAGCTTTTTTCAAGGGATACACTTTCGAGAATATATAGATATTAGAAGTATTAAAAACAGTGCCGGAAATATGATGAGAAATATGTTCAGCATATTTGGTGGAGACAATGGGCTTGTGGGTATGTTCAAGGATTTAGCGGGGAATTTTTCCAAAAACGACGAGAATATTGACGAGAATGTTGACGAAAATGTAGACGAAAATGTGGAATGAAGTGAAATAAAATAAAGTAAAACCGAACAACTGCCAAGCATCATTGATGCGAAATTGTATTAACACGTACACTTTACAAATTGCGATTTTTACGAAATGGAAGTTGTATTTATATATATATATTATTTTTTTTTTTTTTTTTTTTTTTAAATTTACATCATAAGTTACCAAAAGAAAGAGGTAGTAATCCTGCACAGTGAAGTTGCGGAGTTCTACGTTGGTAGAACTCATTTTGTCCGCGCAGTTCACTTTTTTCTTTTTTTTTTTTGGGGACCATAATGATGAAGCCTAGTAGCATTCCGTTTTTTCTTTTCCTTCATCTTACATTCTTTTTCTTTTCCTTTTCCATCCGCTTGCGTTCTTTTTCTTTTCCTTTTTTCCACTCCTTTCCCCTTCACCCGCGTGTGTGATACACGTAACATTAAAAATGGTGCCATAGAAAAAAACTCCACCGTCCCCAGCAAATAATCACTTAAAGAGTTGTTATAAAATAAAAACGTGGCTTTTTTTTGCCATCTAAAAGGACTATCGAACTGGCAGGGGTTTTTTTTTTTTTTTTCCCACTTTAATCACTTCGCTGTGCATGCAACAGTACCCACTGGTTAGGAGCTTTGTTTAGGAACAAACTGTTGCTTAAAATTAAGGGAACGCAAAGCGCTTTTTTTTTTTTTTTATTCACGAGAAATTTGCATATCGGCGAACTCGCAAATGTGTACACTGGAACATTTACCCCCCCCCATGAGGGGCGTTATTTTCCGGTGGTACCATTCCCAGCAGAGTGAAATGCAAAACAAGAAACCGAACGAATGGAGCGGCGACTCCCCTGTGTGCATTATTAAAATTAAGGGAAAAACGTGCGATTAATAAAATAAAGTTCGCCGCGTAATTAAAAGGGAGGAGGAAGAAGGATAGTTATTTTATTTTCCTTCCTAAGGAAAATTTTAATTCGCACACATGCACACTTCGGATCGGCGATCTACATGGTTCCAAATGTGCAGACAATATGAAGAAGTCTTTTTAATTTCGTTTTGGATTTGTGCGACCTAGGTAACACTCGCGAAGGAACCGCTTTTTTTTTTTTTTTTTTTTTTTTTTTTTTTTTCTACCAGCAACGTCCCCAAAGAGCAAAACTTCCACTGCGGGAACAACAACGCACAATTGTGTTTGTGTAAGACCGTACGTCTATGCGAACATCTTCCCATTAGCGCAGCTATGCATCCGCCAATTACAACCAACTTGGCCGTTTAGCCAAAACGTGTTCTCATTTGTCCATTCGTTTGTTTAGAACGTGGAGTTAGAGGATTCCCACATGTGTACCAGTGCTGATTTTCCCATTTTTGTATTTTTTTTTTACCCAAGGGGCTAGAAACAAAGAAAGAAAAACAAAGAAAGAAAGAGGCTCTCGTTGCAGAGGGTGAAAGGAAACATATCGCGGAGTCGTAAAAGTGTGAACAGTGTTTCTATTCTGTTAACATTGCGGGTAGGTAAATACGTCCAATTAGCTGTTTTCCTCCCCTTGAAGATTCTCACCCGTTCCCCTTTTGAAGAAGCAAAAATGAAGAAACTCCTAAGCGTTGTGCTTTACTTTTTCATCCTACACAAACACTTAGATGCAAAAAGTGGAAATCTGAGAACCAGTGATGCCAAAAATGAACAAGTTGAAAAAAAAAATTTTTCGAATGGATGGGTCCCTTACTATTTACCCCAAAAAGGACAGACTACACCAATTGCTCTCTTGGCTGCTCTTCCAGAGAAAACGATTTTTAGAAAATCAGACAACATGAGAAAGGACATGAAAGAAGAAGAAGAGGAAGAAGAAGAAGGAGGTGAGGAAAATGTGAGTAGTTTAATCCAATCGGGTGAAGAGAACGATGGAGATTTTCAATTTAGGCTTCAAATAGTGGAAGGTGCAGAAGACTCGACAGACACGGAGCTGGAGGGGGAAGGGTCCTCACCAGCTGATGCTGTGCACATGGAAGTGCCAACTGGTGAGGTGGACAATTTGGAGAAGGGGGAAGCACTGCTCGAACAAGTTGAGGTGCATACAGCTGAACATGCAGCGGAATTAGTAGCAGAACCGGTGGAAGAAGAACCGATGGAAGAAGAACCCGTGGCTGCCCCCGTTGATGAGGAACCTCAAGCCGCAGACGATGAAAATGGAGAAGCGCCAGAGGAAGCACAATCTCTGCCGGTGCAAGAAGCCGACGAAGTGTCAGTTGAAGAGGGGCAAGAAGGGACACCTTCGGTGGCTGAGCAGACCGTAGATGAGAGTGTGCCTAGCGAGCCTGAAGATGTAGCTGTGCCTAGCGAGCCTGCAGATGCAGCTGTGCCTAACGAACCTGAAGATGCAGCTGTGCCTAGCCAGCCAGTAGATGAGAGTGTGCCTAGCGAGCCCGCAGACGCAGCTTTGCCTGAGCCCAACGAAAGCAATGGCAGCGAAGTCGACACCGAGGAAGAAGAAAGCGGAAAAGAAAATTTTTACCATTTAGAGGAAGATGAGGAGGAAGAAGAGGAAGAGGAAGAATTCGAAGATGACTATGACAACGTAATGCACAAAATAAATGAGCACGAAGGAGAGACTCCTTCGAATGATGGTCCAAAGAATTTGAACAGAGCAGATATAATAACCATGCTTGCCGTGCGAAACATGTTAAGTGCGTTAAACTATGACTACGCAGTTATGGATTTCCTCACAGGTTTTAATCCTGACGTGATTAGTTCGATCTACGTGTTTTGAAGAGGGGCAAGCTGTGGTGAAGTGCCTACATGGGTGGTTAAGCAGGCATGGAGATGAGTATATGGCTAGCGTGGAGAAAGACACACGAACACGGACAGGGACACTACCAAATACTCAACAGTGTTATCCACACCCGTGACAGGTGTCACTTCACATTTGCAAATATACCCAACTATTTTTTTTTTGTGCAATTTTTTTTCGTTTTTAAAATTGTCGCTGCTGCTATGTGCTATACGACACACCCCAGTTTGGTGTAATTCTAGTCGGACGTCCCAATTGGGATGTTTTCCTTGACAAGTCTCCTTTTTATGTTCCTCAAAAAAAAAAAAATCCCCCCTTTTAATCATCTTTAATAAGAGAAACATTTCATATTTTTCATTTAAAAAAAAAAAATTCAATTTTGTAAAAATAAAAATTACGCGAAAATGCGAAATTGTCTGTGTACACTATTTTTTGTGAAATTGGGACGGAGGAAAAAAGTGAATGAAAGGAGAGCATGAGGGGTGCAAGAATGGTACGTTCTTAAAGTCACCACTGCTGTGGTTTGAGGGGGAAAGCTGTTTCGCTTCCCCAATTGTTCAGTCCATTCGTTTGCAACAGAGGTTCCCATTATGTAGTAACAAGCGCATGTAGAGTTCTCAAAAATGGTGTTTTGTTTGTTTAGCTGCTCAAAGGTACAATGGGGGGGAAGAAAAAAGTAGGGAAAATGTTGGGTCGTATTAACCCTTTTTTTATGTGTAGAACCTGCGAAGTGTTACGCGTCTACCCCTTACGTGGGATAAAATGCCACTTGATTCTTAGAAGGAGATAAAATTTGGTGATTTCTCACGATAGATAGCAATAGTAACGCTAATAGTGGCGACATAATTGTGGCACTTCCCACTCGTCATTGCAATCATGAACGGTTGTGCTGTTGGGAAGAACCGCGTGTTCCCTGTTGTGTGTATCTCCCCGATGTAATGCGCTGACGCGGGATCAGTAACAGCCAGAGTGCTTCTGCGGCCCCATTAGGAATAGAAACCCATTCAGGCATGTTTCAGGGTCGATGGTTTGGTCAGAATGTACGAAAGGTGGAAGGTTCTAAGATGAGCGAACAAGGAGAGTAGAATTGTCGCTTGTAAGAGGTTTGGCATGATACTCCATAGTTATAGTTGAACTTGTGCCTATATCCATGGTTATGTTTAGATTTATAGTTATGGCTTTTTTTTTTTTTTTTCACCCTCGCCATGGCTAGCACAAAAGTGCCAACCCTCCTCCTGTGGACCCTTTCAAACGTACACCCTTTGACCCGCTTCACATTTTCATCCAGATGCACGTAAAATAAACATGGCAGTTATCATATGACAATTACTTTTTTGGGACTTCTTCCGCGTAGTTGCACATGGCAAATGAGAGGGGGAAAAAAGAAAAGAGTGGCACTCTTTTGTGAAAGCCATTCCTTTTAGCCACCCATAAAAAAGGAACCAAGCGAATATATTTGGCTGAACGGTAAAATTGAATCTCCACAATGTAGTACATTTTTTCCCATTTTTATATTCGCCTCTTTTTTTAGTTCACCAAGTATGATTTTTTTTTTTTTTTTTTGTTCTCTTTGTTAGCTAGCGGTTGGGTGATTTGCTTCACGTTACCATCACGTGGAAGTAATTTTTTTTCTCTCACTTTGAGAGGAACAGTAACATCATCTGTGTACGCCTCTGCCTTATGTTAGCATGGCTTCTTACATATTCTACATATGGGTAAAAAAAAAAAATTACCAGGACGGGAACGACTGAGGCTACTTGGAAAAAATGCTGTCGAGAATTCTTCGATGGAACAGAAATTCTTGCTGCTTGTCTTTTGTGCCCATGAGGGCCCCAGCGAAGAAGAAGAACGTACAGGAGAAGAAGAAGAAGGAGTCGTAAGTGCCGCCCCTTGGTGTAGGATTGCGTGGTGCACATTTGTGTATAGGGCGAGAGAGAAAAGCGTGTCGGTTATGTCTCTGTGTAGATTTATAAGAGCTCATATCGATGGGTTGGGGTTAACTGTTGCGTCATTTTTGCCCCCACCGTCGCATGACCATGGCACACTACACCACGCCATCGGTTAACTGCTTCACCACAGCTTCGTCACCGTTTCGTCACCGCTTCGTTACCTCCCCCCTTTAAGGGCTGAAGACAAAGATAAACTGTCCGAAACGAGGTACCTGCCGTATATTCCGCCCGCCTACGTTGCGGACACGGTATCCTTTTTCAAGGACAAAAACAAGGTGGACAATCTGCTGTCCCTAATTTTTGGCCCCCAAAATGCGACGGACTCGTACGAAGACAGAGTCGAGTACCAGAAGAGGTTCGAGTTGTACCAATTTTTGAAGCAGGTATGAGGAGGAGCAAGAGGAGAAGCATAAACATGCCACGTGTTTGTTCTCTTCACCTGCACAGTATTCACTCTGCCACCTCTGCACACCCTCATGCTGATTAGTTTACTGTTCTGAATGATTTTTTTTTTCTTCTTTCCTGGAGTAATTTCATAGAGATAAAAGAGACATGCGAGTGGAGAGGAAAAAAAAAAAAAAAAAAAACACTCGCAATGGTCACACATATGCATAAGAGGGTACATGCTGATGTATCCATCCCAGTAGCCTCTCTCACTATCCAAATAAACTGCATCCATTTTAAAATTTCTTCACAGAGGGAGGAAGAAAAGTACGAAAGGCATTTACTAAAAATGAAAGAAAAAATATTCAAGGCAATAGAAAATTTACCGGAGGAATTATACGACGAGAGTATCCAAAGTGGTGAACTGTTTGATCATAAAGAAATTCAGTTTGGTCTCAAGTACGAAAATGATATAGTAAAAGGTTTGAGTAACTACAGGCAGAAGTTGCTGCATGTGTACAAGATCCTGCTTTATTTGCGGTTCCCTTTTTACTTGGTTAAAAAAAAAAAACCCATGTTGTTTTATATAAGTGAAAGTAAGGCGGTCAGTCGACAAAAGCAAATTAATGCACAAAGGAAAAAATTAAAAAAGAAGTAGATCTCTGGGTGGGGAGGTAAAACGGACAGAGGAGAAGAAAGGCTTGCATTGGTGGGTCCTATCTGATCGCGTCTTGTTTGTACAACGGTTGGGGGGGGGGGAGCACTGTCCTGGCTGCCTTGGCAACCCACCTCCCTGGAACTGAAGTAACCATTTTAAGCTTCTTCTTCATCGCCGTCGCTGTATTCCTTTTGAAGGGGAAAGGGTTCGTTTGGAGCACCCCACATGCGCGCAAGTGTGCAAAAAAAAAAAAAAATAGTCATACGTGTATATATGTACATGCGTAAATTTTTTTTTTGGTTTTATTCTGTCCTGTTACCATATTGGTGATGAGCTTCTTCCTGAACAAGTACTCCTCCAGGTCTTTCGTTTTGAACGAGTCCTTATCTACAAATGAAAATTAATTTTAGCAAGGATGTGCGTCGTGTGGTGTGTGTGCGTTTGTTCGGGGACGATAAATTGCGGAATTTTTTTTTTTTCCTTTTTCCTGAGTACTTCCAAAGTCTTCAAATCCAACGCAGGTTTTTATGAGAACTCCGTCGATGAATAAACATAAGCTGGGCAAAATTTTTATGTTTAATTTGTTCATAAAAAATAGACAATTTTTGGCTTCCACTCTGCGAAGGGGTAATGGGGGGAGGGGCAAATCCAATGGAGGGCGAGTGCGTGTGTGCCAACGAGCGACAAATTTGGGAAGTGCGTTTAGACCGTTTTTATGGTCAGGCGAATGCTACTGCGGTATTGCTCTGCCGCTTTTCTAATTTGCCGCTTTTCGGATTTGCCGCCTTTCCGCTGCTTCCGTTTGGTTACTTGATAAATTTCGTGGCAAGGTGTATGTT
This sequence comes from Plasmodium cynomolgi strain B, assembly GCF_000321355.1. Taxonomy (NCBI): domain Eukaryota; phylum Apicomplexa; class Aconoidasida; order Haemosporida; family Plasmodiidae; genus Plasmodium; species Plasmodium cynomolgi. Next base: position 880,003 of record NC_020399.1, read on the forward strand.
GGCCAGCTTGATCAAATGGACGTGTAAAATGTCGCAGCGCTTGAACGAGTTGTCGTAAAAGTGGCAAACCTTTGTGCAGAGGAGGGACACAAAAAATGCAACAACATGTGAATACGTAGGCATAGGTTTGTTAAAAGGGAGAAAGTGAAGCATCCGTTTTATTTGTGTACGTATATGTACATAGATGCTCCATTCACACATTTTACCACGTTGCTGTTTTTAAGGACGGTGGGTATGAAGTCCTTTTCACTTATTTCGAGGTAAACGCCGTCTTTCTTCAACTCCTGTTTTTTCTAGCAACAAAAGAAAAAAGGGGTATGGGGGGGGAATCGTGCTGTGGGGAGGCACAATCGATTCTCTGGTTACGGCGTGCGCCACAAAATTGCCCCATTTTTGCAAAACTACTTCCACGTACTTTAAGTTGCGTAAGTCGCTTCTCCCTCCATTTCCGGATTTCCTCCTCGTCGCTGTTTTCGTCTACTAAAGGGTTTCACGTTGAAACGTTTTTTTTTTTTTCCATCCATTTTTTACGCTTGCTAAGTTGACAACTTATTCGCTTTAACGAAGCAACGCGTACGAACTTTTGAATGCACATGTAGAGATGGAAGTGTAAAGTCACACATAAGTGATTGTGTTGACTCATTAAAGCACTGGCGCTAAGTAGCATTATGCAGTCTTTCCACTGTGTTATGCCTACCTCGGGGGGAGATTTCCCCTCCCTTTTCTTCATCCAGCAACTGTGTATGCTTCTCTTTGCTTCGATTTTTTTCATTTCCCAGTTTGTATTCATTCGTTAAGTTTTCTTTGGCCTTTTCCTGTAACATTGGGGATGCCACGTGGGGAAGAAAAAAAAAAAAAAAAAGGGGAACAGATCAGTATTATGGGAGGCTCCTTCCATCAGGTGAAACCACAGCGGGGGTGCAGTCACAGTGTGCAGAAGTCCCCATACCTACATGCGCACATGTGAACATATGTATGGACATACACACGCGCACATTTGTCGTTTTGCGCTGAGGTAGAATCTGTAGGCGAGAGTTTTTACCAGCGTAATGGCCGTGCATATATCAGACAGCTTATTTTTCGGAAGCATCTTTCAAGGGGGGTATTTGAAATTGCTATTCGGTTTGGTAATAACAAAACTGCTATGTAAGTGTGTCCTCACAGTTGATTTTTTTTTCCACAAATTACATGCTTTATGTTTTACGATTGGAAAAAAAAAAAAAAATGGCACTATGGGGAAAGCCTTTTTTTAAGTTGCTTAATTATGTATTGGTTAATTTAAACATGCATATATCTAAAAGAGGGGGGGATACGTTGTTACGAGATGGAACATGCCATGTGGAGGGGTGATGGTGGTAGAGGGACCCCTTCTTACATATGCGTGGAAGCAGCACATATGCATTGGCACAGCATATATACACATAAAATAAAAATAACGTGAATGAAGGGGGGTAAAAAAAAAAAAAAAAAAACGGGTGGAAATAGGCCCGGGGAGAAAATGTGTGACGTAAAAAAATGGGACAAAAAAAGTTAGGGCAGAATGGGGAGCATATGGGGGGGGAGGGCACAAAATGGGGTGTGCCAACCGCGACTAGTTAAGGGTAACTGGCGAAGTGTGCAAATCAAGCTTGGCGAAAATGAATCTTCCAAAACAAAAGGCAAGGGTGGGGGGGTCTACTTAAATCATCGTATAAACATATACACAAATTTTTTTTTTTTTTTTCACGCAACAAATTTTACTTTCATATGATTAAGGATGACCTTTCAAAATGGCGAAAAAAAAAAAAAAAAATTCCGTTTAGGCAATAGGGGTTACATCGTGCGAGCACGTACGGAGGTATACAAAATATATTTCTCCTTGGCGGTGAAAAATTTCGCAACGACTGCATTAATTCTGTAACATCACGGTCGTATGAATAAATTTAAGCGTGACGTGCCTTCTTAGGATTAATTAAATTTCTTCCCTTGATTGTTCTTCATTTTTTTTCGTCCAAATGGCATTGGTGCTTACGTGACATGGTACGACATGGCACTATGCATCCTTGCTGTTACGCACTTGAGTGAGTTGCGCCTCGGAAAACGCTTCAACTGGCAGGCCACACACGCAGGCAATCCCATGAACGCCTGCGCAAGTATACATGTACTCTGCGTAGGACCTGCATAGGCGCGTTTTTCCTTTCCGCTGTGCAGTGCAAATTTGCTGGGGCCAACTCCACGGTCGACCCGATGACCTTCACCTTTTCCCTTCCTCTTTTATCTTTCTCCATGCGTTCTCCCCCCTCGTCCTCCTCATCTGCCAAAGCGATTGCTTTCAAACATGCGAAATGCAATTTGAATTAAAAAATGACAGGTGACCATGAGAAGCGGGTACCAACCCCAAATTGGGACACTGTCCTTTGTTTTTTTGGGTTGCTCATTTTATTTTTTTTTCTCCGCTGCCGTTTTTCGTCCTCCAGTCTTCTATGGGGAAGGACTAAAAGGGGGGAAAAAAATGGGCAGTGCAAAGTGGGGAGCGCAAAATGGGCGCTTCCTTTCGCGTAGTGTGCGTCCGCCCCCCATCAGTTGTTGGTTAAACCCACCTGGAGCTTCGTGATGCACTTTGTGATGTACTTGTTTATGAGTATCCCGATGATGAAAGAAAACACCATTTGTGTGTAGTAACCATCAATCAGCAGGCATTTCCCTGATAGGAAAAGGAGACAAATTTTGGGTAAGTAATTCCATGTGTACTGTGTGTATGTGTGTGTAGCAAATTGGAGGGGCCACTTCGCAAGGAATAATACAAGCCCTGATTATGCACAGCGTAAAAGGACATGAACATATTTTTTTTTTAAAAAGGTACCTCCGTAGCACACTGTTCTGTCGGTATAATCCAGTAGCCACAGAAATATGGTTGACCACTAAAAAGGGGGGATAGAAAAAAAAGAAAAGAGCAGGTGGAGTGGTGATGGATATGAAATATTATCCCTCTGAATCGTTCTTTAGACGAATAGGTTATCGGTTTGATGTTTTTTTTATCTTCTGCCGTTAGAGTGACCCTGGTTGACTCTCCACTCATGCGTTATTATTTTTGTAGGTTACGTGTGATCCCATGTTGTTAACGGTGTTTAGGAAGGTCATGTAGGTTCCACCAATTTCGGGGTCTGAAATTATATTCTGGAAGCTCATCTGTTGGGGGGATGGAGAGAGGGAAGGGTATAAGTGTGGGGTCGATCAAAGGGGGGCATCTAAGGACGCGGTGATGTACGCGGTGATGTACGCGATGATGCACGCGATGATGCACGCGAAGGCATCTTCCGTGCGGATCAATTCCTCACGAAAAGGGGTCCCCCTGGGAAGTGATGACCCCCCTGGGGAACTGTCCCTCTCCACAGTACAACACAATTTCGACAGCCCTCGTGGAACGCCCATTACCGATGACACAGTCATGAGGTCGATACAAAAATGGTTAAAAACCTGCGCCACGAAAATGTACAGGTAGTACGAATACAAGTAAACTTGCGGGAGCTCCGACTTATTCGAATATATATACTCCGTCAGGGGTAACAAGGTGGACAAAATTATGTTAGAAAGGTATCTTAGTAAGTAACCGTAGTAGTATATACTAAGGGGTTTTATATTTTTAATTATTTTTCCTATTATGGCTGATGATATGATTGATATAGGAATGAAAAATGGATTGAAGATCGCAAACTCTTCTTTGGTGATGCCTTTTTTCAACATTTTGAAGTTGGTTCCAACCTCCACGGAGGCAAATGGGAAGCGGTTCAGGAGGAATATAAAAATGAATATTTTCATCGGTGGTAGGAACAGCAATTGGTACAAGTTTTTATACGTATCCTTTGAGTTGGCGAACTCGTTTGAGCTTTCGTTGGGGTGTTTTGCTTCACTGGGGTGTTTTGCTTCACTGGGGTGTTTTGCTTCACTGGGGTGTTTTGCTTCATTGGGGTGTTTTGCTTCACTGGGGTGCTGGTTGCCCTTTTTGACGAGCGCACTTTTCACCTCGCCATCATTCTTCTCCTTCCCATTATCTTCCATCATTTCTTTTTTAAAACAAGTCAATATGGTCAGCGCCAGAATGAATACTCCCCAAAATTTTAAAAAGATATTCATATCAACAAAGGGTTGAAAGGATGGGTATATCACGTCCATGCTTTCGTGCAAATGCCTATAGTGACTAGACTGGTTAAACATGGAGTGCATGCATTGTATGTACTTCCTAAAAATGTAAAAGCAGATGTTCTTGTTGTTTAACGTCAGGAAGGACAACTGTGAGACGCAGTAGCCGATGTTCTGTCCGAGGATGTTGCAGGTGGAGGCTAGCCTGTGGGGTGGATGGAGGGGAAAAAGAAAAAAAAATGAAAAGTGGGTAGGCTTCTCTACATGTGATCACTCATGAGAGACGTCTTTTTTCTCGCTTTTCATCGGTGTGTGCTTTGCGCAGAACGTGGAAGGATAAGAGCTCATTACATTACTCCTTCCTTGTTGTTCCACTCGCGTTGTGTATCTTGGCCACTACTGCCCTTCCACTCTAAGTTGCGTTTACCCTTTGTTCTCCTCGGATAACATGGTCAGCGCCCAGCCATCGACTGCTATATCCTGGGTAGCCATCAAAAAGAACAGCACGAAGAAGAAGGTCGCCAGGAAGTACAGATTCGTGATGTTGCCCCTTTCCCCTAACCACACGCTCACGTATTTCCCACAGCAAATCATCGAAAAGCTGCAAATTAGCTGCGAATTGGAGGGAATTAAAAAATGATGGAAGTTGTGTTTCGTCGTTTGGCTGATCGTTTATTTGTTCGATCGATTGTTCGTTCGATTGTTCGTTCGTCCGATTGTTCGTTCGTCGTGCGCCACAAGGCCTTTCCTCCGCATGGTGGTCCATCCCCCTTTGAAATACCTGAAGCGGGATTATCCAACTTTTCCTCCTCCCGATTTTTTTATGGTACACAGAATCGACAAGCGGGGCCCACAGCAGTTTTAAGCTGAGGGGAAATTAAAAAAGGGCGTCGGAAAAAATGAACAGCAGTAAGGTAGAAAAAGTATCTGCGGCAAATATCGAAGTAGAATCCCCCCCACACACACACACACACTTGGGAGGCATGCCCATATGCAAAACTAAACACTTTTGTGTGCTAACCTGAAGGGTATACTAACTAGGGACAAAATGCTCAACTGGGAGTAGCTCACTTTGTCTTGAATTATTAGGGGGACCACGGACGAGACACCGATTGGGACGCCTTAAAAAGAGGAGGGAAACGCGCACAGGTGTGTGTAGAAGCACATGTGTTGTGAGGCAACCACGTCGTTACAGGGGGAAGCATGATCGTGGACCACGTAGTGTAGTGTCCTATTCAGCCGATTCATGAATCCACCAATCCGCCGCGAAGCAGTGTAGTGACGGAATGCGGAGAGAAAAGCTCGTTGAATTGCGTTTTTCGTTTTTCCGTCCAATGTGCCTTCACATGCACCGACATATGTAGGTATTTATTTACATGTGGCGTCCACACGGGAGTGCGGAACATGCCGACGTTGTGACCCCCGCCGAACCACTCCTGATTAACAACAGGGGGAGCGAGCACTTTTCCCAATTTTTCCCGTTTTCCCAATTTTTCCCGTTTTTCTCAAATTTCCCGTTTTTCTCAAATTTTTCCCGTTTTTCTCAAATTTCCCTTTTTTCTCAAATTTCCCTTTTTTCCCGTTTTTCCCCTCACAATTGTGTACACCATACAGGCGAGGTGGTGCGGCACTTAGGCAGTCCCTTTCTCGGGGGAAGCACATAATGCATGATTACCTTGTATAGTATATAGCAACAGTAAAAAAATAATGTTGTAAAAGTCGTGGCCCTTGGTGGGCACTTTCACCTTCACTTTCTCCTCATCCTTACAGTAACTCCCTCCATCTTTTACTGCGCCATGTTTTTGCTTCCTCTCTTTTAATACATTCGCGTCAGTTTTGTCATGTACAGTTTTGGTCATAATGGAAATTGTGTAATTATCTTGCGTTTTTTTTTGCGAAAATATCGTAGGCTTCCCTTTGCGCGCTATAATTTGTGTGCTTGGTTTTCTTCCTTATACTTGCCGCTTTGGGGAACCTTTTAAAAACTGCTTATCGCTTGAATCGATTTTTTCTTTTTTTTTCCTTCCTAACTGTTTTGCTTGTCCCATAAGTGGTTTAATTATTTATTTGTTTGTTTTTTTTTTTTTGTTTTTTTTTTCCTCCGCAAGAATGTCAGTTATTTTTTCTTTTTTCCCCCCTCATTTTGGGTGCCTTTAAAAAAAAAATAATTACACCTAAATAATTGTGCTTTGAGTTCTTTTTTACGTATTTCCTCATGTACCTTTTTAGGTATTATTTTCTCATGTACCTTTTTGGGTATTATTTTCTCATGTACCTTTTTGGGTATTATTTTCTCATGTACCTTTTTACGCATTTTGTATGTACCTTTTTACCTATTTTTTATGTACCTTTTTACTTATTTTTTATGTGTTTTTTTGTGTTTCTTTTTCACATGGGAAAACAACTTAGGCAGGAAAACATTCGAATAAATGAAAAGAGTAGGGGGTGGGCGGGGTTAAAAATAGGCACCTGCACAAACCAGACCTTTGGCAGCTTCAATTGAGGAGTAAAAAAAAATGAGCGCTTATTTTTTTTTACTAACAATTGTCCGTGCCAATATGTGTACATGTTAACGCTTTGCGAAGAACTGTTTTTGTTCTTTAAAATTTTTCGTGACACCCTAGGCAGAGGAGTCAGCGCGCGGGGCAATGCGAACGTGTTAATTTGTGCCAAGGGCCGAATGTATGCATGTGTATATATATAAGTCCATTTATTTACACGTGCCTGCACATCAGCGGGGCTACTTTTCCGCGTAGACAACCCCAAGTGGTGGTTCACCCCCCGCGGGTGCCCAGTTTACCAAGATGTGTGCCAATTGGCATTACACATGTGTAGGCATACCTCCACGCGACGTGTGCGCTATGCGCTGCGGTCCTATTTTGCCGAAACAAAAAGTGCTCTTTAAAAAGTAGAAGCGTTTTAATGGGTAAAAAAAAAAAAAAAAAAAAAACAGGTGGATTGGAAAAGTTTGAGTTTAATCAAGGGATGTAAAAAAAGGAGGGGCTAATTATAATAAACATTATGACACGTAAAAAAAGGAAAAAAAAAAAAAAGTTAAGCGGGGTTAAAAAAATCGGGGTCTTTTCAATCCTCGGGCCGTGGGTTATCATTCTTCTCTATCTGGTGGGGGAAAAAAAGGGGGTACGGATTGGGATTAGTTAGTAGCCGTTGGGAAGCGCTGTCAAAGCGTCTATACAGAGCAGCTACGGAGCGGTTAATTAATGGAGGGACCCGCCGAACGCAGGCGCACCCACTTCGCGCGACTTACTCCACATGGACAGGTTGTTGTTGTACCCTGTGTAATTGTAGTTGCGGTTGGAGTAGCTGTTCTGCTGCTGGTACTGTGTATTTTGGTAGTAATTCTGCAGGCCGGGTGGGGTCTGCAGACCGTAGTTGAAGCTGTTGTAGTTGAAGAAGTTGTTCGTGTTGTCTCGCGTCCCGTTGTATCCGTTGCTGCTGCTGTAGTTCCTGCGCACGGGGGGAGGGAGGATAGGAACGGGGGATGTATTATGTGGTTGAAAGAAGTGGGGTATATTAAGAAGCGGTGCAAAACGGAGAGTTGTGGGTAGCTAATAGAATGAGCTAAATTGGGGGCGGTAAAAAGGCCCTTTTTCTTTCGCCATCCATAGGAGGGCTTAGAAAGCGCCTTCTTTACAACGCGCCTGTGTCTTCCCTTACAAGTTGCTGGTGTAGTTAAAGTTGTTCTTGGTGCTCCTATTATAATTGTAGTTCAAACTGTAGTGGTTTAAATTTTTCTCGTTAATATTGTTCCAGTTGTTTCGGTAGGCCGCCACACTCGTGTTGGCATTGGTGGACGACACGTTATTACTCAGGTAGTTGTTGTTCTGTTCCTTCTCCTGGGTCATGTTAAAACCGGGAGGGATGTTATAATTATTGTTTGAGTTAACATTATAGTAGTTGCTATTATGGTACAGCTGTTTGTTTAAGAAGTGATTTTGATTATTTTGATTATTTTGGTTGTTTTGGGTTCCACTGTTGAGATTGTTGGTTTCTACTTTTCTCGTGAGGGAGGAAGAAGTAGAAGAGGCAGTGTTTTGAGAATTATTTGTGTTGATCTGGTTTTGTGTGTACTGGTTTATGGAGCTGTTATTATTACTGTTTAGCAAATTTTGCTGGTGCTGTTGTCCTGCGTGTTTACCCTGGCTATGTTGATTGGACGTGTGTTGCTGCTGGGTGGTGTTCAAACTGGTGCCACTTTTACTTTGCTGGGTCTGATTCTGTTTCAGGGATGAGATGGACTGTTGCTGCAGTTGCATGTCGCTCATGTTTTTACTTATCTGTTGTTTATTCTTTAACTCGCTCGTGGCACTCGTTGTGCACGACATGGTTAGGTTAGGGTTAACACTACTATTCACGTTAATATTGTTCAGGGATAGGTTGTTAATTCCATTGTTGGTCGTTCCGTCTAGGCAGGCGTTACTGCTACCGTTGCTGTTGCTATTGTTGTTGTTGTTGCTGTTGGAGTTCCCGTTTCCATTTCCGTTGCCATTGTTGTTACTGTTATTATTCACGCTGGGCGAGTTTTGATTCGAATTACTTTGATTTTCATGCGGTAGGTTCTGCGGTTGCTGCAGCGACCCTGATATGGACACCTCGCCAGAATTACTCAAATTATCGTCGTCCAAATTATTTAGTTGATTTTTCTTTACATTTACGTTCATGTAATTGACGTAGTTATTCATATGCATATTATTGTTGTGTCCATACAAATTGCTCTCATCAAAATTATCGTAATTCATATTGTAGTTAAAGTTATTGTTGTGCATGCTGTTGTTTTTTGTGTAGTGGTTGTTGATAAGTCCATACTGCGGTACCAACGTCTGTGTTGAGTAGCCATTGTAGTGCATATTATTGTATGGGTAGGAGAGGTTGGTGAATGAGTAATTAAACTGGTTGGCTAACCCTGGGGGGGAGTTATACGAATTGTACATGTTATTGTTGCTCAGGTTGTTCATTCCCATGTTCATTAAACTGATGTTGCTCACGTCTGTGTTGGTGTTTTTGTTCGACATGCTAGTGCTGGTGGCGCCTGTGTTGCTTGCCCCGATGTTTGCGCTGGTGCTGGTGCTGGAGCTGGCCACGTTGTTGTTGTTTCCGCCGTTTACGCTGTTTACTCCGTTTGCACTGGCATTGCCGCCGGTGTTGCCGTTGCTGTTGCCGCTGGTATTACCGTTGCTGTTTGCGCCCGCCGCCCCAACGCCGCCGTGCAAAAACTTCTGCGAAATTTGATTCAGCTGTATCGAACCGGAGTCATCCCCGTCATGGTCGTAGTTCTTGCTCTTCAGTGCGCTCTGCACATACTTGCTACCCTTTCCAGTCATCAAGGCGGAGGAGGAGTTATCCTGCGATCCATTCGTTCTCGGGGATTGGTTCATGAAAACTGATGAGGAGCTGTTCAACAGGTGTTTCGCATTATGATTTCCACTATTCACATTGACATTACCACTATTGTTATGTATATGGTGGTGATGGTTGTTTGACGATGAAGATGACACCGCTGCTGTCGCTGCAGCCACGGCAGAGGAGGACGAAGACGTTGTCGTTGTCATTTTGGGTAAGTACAAATTCTGCGATTTAGTATGCATATGGGGGGAATGCTTATTGTTGGAAGATGAAAATATTGACTTGTGTTTATTCTCATTAAGCATATCGTTGTTATCTTCTCTTTTGTGATTTCTGCTTTTAAAATCGAAGTGTTTAAATTCTCTCTCCTTTGATCCTCTAAAGTCATTATTGTTGTGGTCGTAGTCTCTATTGTCGTTTTCCTTGTGATGCATGGTAGAGGATCGGTTGTGGTTGTGATGACCGCTACCTACGTGGTCGTTATTCATACCCATGGAAGCAGAATCCATGCCATAATTCTTCCTGAGGTTATTTTTTTTCCTGTTTTCTGTGTGCATCATTTTGTTGCTACTATTGTTATTAGTAGTGTTATTATTTCCTCCGCTGTTGTAGTTGCTTCCATGCGTGTTGTAGCTACTTACGCCGTGGCTGTAGCTGGTGCTGCCTTGGTTGTGGAAGCCACCGCCGTGGGTGCCCAAACGACCGCTCGGGTCGCCGTACGCACCGCCATGCCCGCTGTGACCGCTACCGCCGTTACCGCCGCTGTTATTCCTGATGTGCTCCGGTTTGCTATCTGGCATCACGTCAATGTTTTCGATTTGATTGCCAGTAATATTTATACTTCCGAAGAAAATTTTGTTGTTCATAGTGTTGTTCCCCATGAGTGCCAAGTTCGGCATGTAAATCGGAATGCTTGTTCTTTCCTTTCCGTCGTAGCCCTCCGATTGGGTCAAATCGTCTGACACCAGTTTCTCCGCACTGTATGTTAAGTTCAGGCTGCTATTATTGTTGCTGCTCAGTTTGCTACCCTTACCTCTTTTCATCTCGTGCACTGGGGAACCTGAAGGGGTTTTCACCCTTGTGGAAATGTTACTGTCATTAATGGGGGCGGAGACCACATCCTGATCATTCCTTTTCTTCTTTTTCTTTTTCTTATCATCCGTGTCTAGCTTTGTTTCGCTGATTTTTTTGGCACTACTGGCTTCTTTCTTGCTTACGGTGTTGCTTTCGCTTGCGTATTTTTCCTTCTCCAGTTTGGTATGTTGATCTACAAATGAATGTGCTTTGTTCGCGTCCACCTCGACAAACGACGATTTGTTGTTACTTCTGATGCTAGGCATGGATTCATCTTTTCCATCCTTGCCGTAACTTAACTGGGCTCCTTTGCTATGGCGCGGTTCTTCACCATGAGGATGGTCTTCACCTTTGGAGCGAACTTTGCTCAAATGGTCGCTACTTTTGTAGTCTGCGTTATTGCTTATACTTAGGTTGGTATCCTTTGCACTGCTATTAGCTGGATACACATTATTGGAAATGCTTTCCATTTCCTTTTCTTTATCCTTCTCTTTTCCCTTTCCCTTTTTCTTTTGCTTTTCAGGCTTGCCACTCTGATCGGCTGCCTTCTTGATGACCTGCTGCGAGGCCGATTCTGGCTTCAATTCTTTGGAACTGCTGAGGGTGTTTTTCTTCGTGCCGGAAGGATCCACCTTTTCACCGACATTCTGAGCATTCGCATTGTTATTACTCGTGGTAACAGTACCTTTAGTGATAACTGATACCCACAGTTTTTCTGGTTGATTATTCTTAATTGGGATTAATTGACATTTGTTTTTCTTCCTCCACAAAAGTACTATCATTCGATATAATTTGCGTGTTCATCGTGCCGGTTCGTTTCACTTCCGTTTTTTTCGCTTCTTCTGCGGGTGATGATGCTAATGGAGATTGCTTCATTTTGCTGTTAACAACAGATGCGTAGGATGTGCTTACCGTAGCCTTATCATTGCCCGTCTTTTTAGCAGTTTCAGTTGTCACTTTCTTCTTAACATTGTGGTCGTTTTCGTTGTGTATACTACTCGAGTGGTCGTTATTGCTCCCCGTATCGTGGGCTAGCTTTTCCCCGCTGTAAGGATCGTACTCGTAATCGTGATCTATACTGTTATTCTTACTAGTGTTTCTCTTCGATCTCAAACTATTTTTGCTCAAATAGGGTGGTTGTTTCTGTCCCCCTTTTGTATATGAGTTAAAATAGTTATGATTTCCCGCACTGCTATACACACCTGTGGATTTATTACTAAATGGAGGAAACCTCTGCTTGTCGTTTCTTTGGATTAGTGAATCATTTAGCGGCTTTCCACTATATCTGTTGTAATTTTTATTAAAATATTTATCATGATAGTTAAAGTTACTATACCTGCTGGCACTGGTGGCCATCGTGGTTGTTCCGAGACCATTCGTGCCCACATTGGCGGGGTGTTGATTACCACTTCCACTGTTCGTAGTGGTGGTGCCTGTGTGTGTAATGGGGAGGGTTGCTCCTTTCCCCTTAGAATCCTTTTTAATACTGTGTTCATCGCTGGATTTATATCCTCCGCCCGTAGCCGTGTACGCTGCTGCGGGTGGTGCTTTGCCGTCTTCCAACTTGACGTATTTTTTTTTATCAAACTGGTTGTAATGACTATTAATATTGTGGTTACCAACGCTGCTACTACCAACGTTATTGTAGCCGCTTTTGTTACCCTTTTTGTTGGAGTTATCTTCTCTACCTTTTGCAAAATGTTCTTCATTCATCACCCCGTCTGGTTCTTTAATTGCATTTTTTTTTTTCTTATTTGTGTCCCTTTCTTCTAGGGAATTAATATTCATGAAATCCTCATCGTAACTTTCATTCATGCCTTTTTTTTTTTCTTCTTCCGATTTTAACATTCCCTTCTTTTTGCTACCCCCCTTGGAGTTTTTCGCCGCATCGCGATTTGCTCCTTCATCTGCTCCTCTGCCTGCCGCAGTGGCCGCAGCGGTTGCAGCAGTGGTTGCTGTCGCAGATGCCGCAGCCGACGCTGCTACTGCTGATAACGATTTTATGTTGACAAGTTTTCTTGCACTTTTGTCCATGTCCTGCTTTTCCTTCGAGCCCCGCTCCTCAGGAATCTTTTTATTAATTTCGTGTAATGTTGACGAGTTCTCATATTTTGCACGATTGCTTACAAAGTGCGTTACTTTATGGTTACTCGAAGTGAAGGGTTTGTTACTATATTGGCCAACTGCAAAGGCGGAACCTGTGATGGTGGTTTTATTTTTGCGAGGATCCTTTTCCTTTAATCTTAACCCTTTGGGAAATATTTTGCCAATTTGTTTACTGTCTTTTCTCCCCAAGTTGCCCTGCAATAAATTATTTTTTTTGCTATTTTTTTCGGCTGGTTTCTTATTTTTTTTACTTTTGACAGTTTCCCATAGCCCTTCGTCGTTTTCTTCCCTGGATTCCATAATGTTACATAATTCCAGCTGAATTTTCTCTATATCAAATTTGTACAAACTGATAAAGTTGTACACATCCTCCTTATTATACCCATAATAGTCCAGAATGGGGGAAATTATATCAATTAATTTTTCTGTTCTGGGGGAGTAGCAAGATTTTTCTTCTATCTTTTTTTTGGAGAGTGAACTCCATTTACTTTTGCTTAAATTTTTTATAGTTAGAACCATTGTTTCGTTCGTAGATGATTTTTCCATTATTTTAATTGGTTAATATATTGCATATTCTTTTTTTTAATTATATTTGGTTTTATTTTTTTCCCCTTTCCTATTTTGTATGCGTGTTAAATAAATGCAATAGCGAGTATAAGTACAACTCCTCACACGTGATTGGGAATGGACGTTTATATAAGTATATAATCACTTAAGCGTGTATATACTTATATTCGCACTTATTCATCCCAATAGGGGGCGGGGTGGGGGGCTGTACATATATGTTACATGACGTGTAGGCAATCTTTTCTGCAAAATGATTCACTCGTGTGGATGTATATATGTGTATACACAGCGAGGGGTACAAAACATTTACATGCAAGATATGCTTTGCAACTTCTCCGTGCTTCAATACGCTCCATGCATATTTCTACATAGGCTTCTATTTTGTTTTACAATTATTCAAAATAGAGCTATATATATATTTATATGAATTATGATTACGACATGAAGCGACGGTGGGGGAGTATGATACAATGAAGGGGGAAAAAGAAACTTAAATGTAAAAAAAAAAAAAAAAAACTGCTTAGGCGTGATGGTATATGGGTGTGAAATAAATCTCACTAATTATAAACCGTGTTGGCCTCTCTCACTTGTCGTTAAATCTAAACACGCGCATACTCATGTACATGTGTTCATGTTTTGTTCCAACTGAATTTTTTTGTGAATTCACATTAACATGTCATTTACGTGAACTATTATTGTTAGCACGTGTATACATTTGCACATGTATAGGCGTAAAAACATATACATGCACAGGCGTAACGTGCGTACGTAATGACTATAATTCTTCTTCCCTCTTAGCTGTTCCACGTGAGGAAATGGGAACATAGAACAATGTACATAGCGCAAAAGTAAGAAGGTTTAAATTCTTTCACAAATGGCGAGTACCAAGCAGTCGATTTTGCAGTGGTGTTAACTTTCAATTTTAAAAGTAAAATTTTACAGGAAAAAAGGGGGGGGGAAGCACATTCACCATATATATATATTTATATACGTATATATATACATATATACGTATATATCCATATATATTATATGTACAAAATTGTGCATGTACGTACATATATCATGATATATGTGTTTGTGTTTGCTTTCTTGCGCATATATGTTTAAATACATGAAACATGTAACACGCGAAGTAGTGAAACTAACGATTTATTGTATACTTGTAAAATTGAATTAAAATATAATCCAATTTTTTAATATACAAACAAGTGTTAAAAAAAAAAAAAAAGGCAGCTATACGCATATGTATAATATTTGTGTACATAAATTGACTCTTTCGTGAACATCTTCAAAACGATACAACTTAATTGCAGTAAACTGCGAGGAAGAGCTCGCGTATGTATACATGTACGCAGTGCGTGAACGTAGTACGTGGCGTAAGATCACATAAATTCTTGCGTAAAAAGTATATATATATTATATATATACACGCTTATAATATACGCATTTATGTATACATTTAAATACATTTAAATCATGGTCCAGTTTTACGTCAGCATATCAAGAAAGCTCAATTTTATAAATGACACTACACCGCAATTCTTGCAAACAGAAATGCATGGATTGATTGCCTTTTTTCCCTTTGGTAAAAAATAATGTTCATATATAACGTGCAAGGCTATATGAGAATGCTTGCCGCAAACATGCATATGCGTAAGAATATGCGTATACGTACATATACATATATATACATATACGCATTACTTATACATCCATATATGCCATATTTTTGCGTATATTATACATAAACAAAATTTTACAGTTCAAAAAAGGTTATGTCGTGTTATGTAGCTCTAAAATGAAAATAACTATAAAAAATAGCATATATACGTATGTATTATATATATATGCATATATGTGATTAAACAAGTATATATTCATATGTATATTTTGGTAAAAGTTCTTTTCTTTTTTTGGTTAAATCCATGCTGATTTTTTTTCCTTTAAACATAATTCATACTTATACTGTATGTAGTTTTTTTTTCTTTTTCGTATTTCTCTCATTCGTATAATTTTTTACTTCATTTTTTTCAATTAAAATTTGCTCATAATTTTTTGTACGTCGAAATTTATTTTAATATACCGGAGGGTTTTTTTTTGTGCTTGAATGAATATGATAGCTTTTGGATGGGCGAATTTTTTGGGGGGCATAAAACTATACATATGTACGTACCGCATATATGTATTGCCTGTGCCATATACGTATCCTGTAATGCAGTATTATACAGATATATATTCCTGCATAATATTGTATACAAGCGTATATGTAAATTTTATGCTTGCTGGATATACATATGTACAATATAATATGTACTTAACGGCGCGCGAGTAAAAATAAGCGTACAAACCCAATGTATATAATACTACGTACAAGAATATATTATTATATTGTACCATGGGTAAGAATTTCTGAGAAGGCTTTCTGTTTGCATATTTAAAGGCACGGAGACTCCACTTTTATTCTTCCCTTTTTGCGGTTTATGTAAAGCCATACGGCATATTTTTCATTCGTAAAATTATATACAAAGCCTAAAAAATAAATAAATTCAAATGCAAGCGGCCTTTTTTTCCAGGGATTTCATATAATGTAAAAAAAACACGAGTGGCCGGTGGCATGCATACGGATTTTTTATTTTTCCCCTAGGAAAAGGTTTTGCTTAGGGACTTGGGAGATTTTTAAGGGAAGGACGGTAAAGTTAGTTTAGTCGTTTTGCTTGATTTAATAGTTTTCTTTTGTTTAGTCATTCACGCGGTTTAATAGTTTTCTTCTGTTTAGTCCTTTACGCGGTTTAACAGTTTTCTTTTGCTTAGTCTTTTACGTAGTTCTGTCGTTTTCTTATGTTTTGGATCTTTTTTACATTCGATTTTACCCCTTTTATTTCCTGATTAAATAACCATGCAAAATAATGCGCAATTTATGTTTTTGCTTTAGGTTTTTTTTTTTTCTCTCTCTTTGCGCTTGGGCATTTTGGGGTTTTTTTCTTTTTTTTTTAATGCCGCTTAGCCATATTTTTAGTGTCCCAATTTTAAAGAAAAAAAGGTTTCCTTGGTAAGTATGTTCTTGGACGCGTTTCGTACATGACAATTTAGCATTGCATTTTACCGTTCCGCGCATTGTTTTATCATACACCATGGAAAAAAAAACAAAACATCATTACAGGAAATATGCACGGATGTATGCATATATCCATAACCTTATGAACGTGCCATTCTTATTTCGTAAAAGTGGTTCATGTTCGGCTAATCTACAACTTTGCCATTCAGCCATATACCTTTTTTACGAAATAATGTTTAACCAAACTGTGGGCATACTAGCACATGTTATACACATGCCTTATGTCCGAATAAATGCAGTGTGAATGGTAAAAAAGGGACAAACGTGGGTACTTCCTTTTTTAATAAGCGCTATTGGGTGTACGTTAAATTTGTTGCTGCCAAAGTGGGAGAGAAAAATTACTGCCTGTTCAGGTGAAAAGCCAAAAAAGGGGCACATTTTATGAACAACATATAAAGAAAAAAAAAAAAAAAAAAACATACACAGTTTAAACAGTTTAAGTAAATTTTTGGCTAGCTTAAAAAGTTGCACATTGCTATTCAAGGTCGGGCGAAAGCTGCTTTACGCCTGCGTGGTGAAAATTGTCCAAATGAGTATCCGTAAAAGGGGAAAAATATGTATCCCCCGAAAGAGGTCTTTTTTTACCCAATGTGCTAAATTACAAAATGTTAATAAAACATTTACTGGCGCAACGCTTTTTTGGCCCTCGCACAGTTATTTGCAAGGGTTCGCCTTTCCTTTGTTTGGCTTTGCGAAAAATGACCGTCCAAGGGGTTGTCTGCTCACAGCACGACTTCATATGTACAGGCGTTATACCCCAAATGTTCACTTTGGACGAGCACACAAGTGTTTGAATTTTCCTATAAGACAGTTGACCAGTTAAGCGTGTTATTTTTTATGGCAAACAAAAATAACTCTTCCATGTGAATGTGCCCTGTCTCAAGTTTTTTTCTCCACGCCCACATTAAGTTAAGAGGGCGTATATAACTGAATTTTCACGAAACGCAAAGCCTCCCCATTTTATGTGGCGCATGGCAAAAAGGAAAGGAAACGAAAGAAATGGTGCGCATATTTTGAGATATGCGAACGCGTAGGGGTCGTAAGGCGGGCAGAAAAGAACGAAATGGAAGAAGCTTTAAGTACCCTTTAGCACTTGCACATTTTAAGCAGTTGTTAAGAAAGAAAACTATCATTCCTCATTTTAAGTACCCTTTTGGCATAAAAAAGAAAAAAAAAAAGTTCCTTTTTCGGTTATCATCATGGGTTGATTCCTGTTCTCGGGCTTTTGAAGTGCAAAAGAATGTACAAGAAAAAGAATGTAAAGTAAAAAAAAAAAATTAAATAAAAAGGTGGCAATAAAAAAGAGAAGGGCAGAAAAATGCTAACCCCCGAAATGGAACATACATAAATATTTATCTACACTTTTTGCCGTTCGATTCGAAATGGCTAGATGTATTTATGCATATACACATTTGAGAACAGAAAAATGCATGTTACTCCGGTTCATCTTCTTCCAGTTTCACGTTTTTTTTGGTGAATAGACCGTGCCGTGCACATATTTTACGGCTTTTGTAAAACCATTTTTTTTTTTTCTCTCTATCTGACCGTAAAATGAGCACACTTATTAAAACATATAAAATTTTTTTGGGGGGGAATAATTATCAATATGAACGTAGTGCATCGTGTTTGTGAGCAAAAACGTAGGTGACACATTTAAGAGCAAAAACCGCACGTCGTATGCCATCTTTTGCATTGCTTAAAATCCTTCAAAACCACAGCGTAAAACATGAATATAACGGAAAAACCTACTGCGTTCTTCGTGTGCAAGTTTTTGTTCTTTTACTACATTTATAGAAAGCCGTCCCTTCCGTTTGACTCATTGGTACTGTAGAAGGCTCAAAAGGAAAAAAATTAAAAAATACTGATGTGCGTATGGGCGTGCATATGTGTATATGTATATGTACACGCGCGTGCACGTATTCAGGGGGAACGTACCAGTAAATACTTGCGCAAATGCTTTGCAACGTTTCCTTTTTTACGCATCGTAGCTGCGCTTATCATATATGTGTTTCCCCCTTTTCGTGATAGGTGTGCAAAATAAACAATAGGAAGATTCCCCACGTGTGTGTCATTCAAATATTAGGTCTAAGTTATTACGGGCAGAGCGTCTGCTTGTACGTGCACGACGTAAGTTCTTACGCGAGAAAGAGGCCAACCTGTACGGGCGTGTATGGACGTACGCAAATGTGTGAGTAAAATCCTAATACACCCTCTTGTTGCGCGTTTTATGCACATCTTTCAGTTCTTCCCATTCTTTTACGTTTTAATACCCCCGGAAGAAAAATCAAGTAATAAATTTTGAGAAGAAAAAAATAAAAATTTCACCATGTTCAGCATGGAAAGCTAATAAGGGAGCCACTCTCTCCACTAAGCTGCGTTCTTCCCTTTTTCTACGTATGTGTATATCCGTCTACCTCAGTAAAATATACACATGTAAGCGTCCCTGTGAACACATCAATGTGTGATGAAATCTCCTTCACCCTGTCAGACATAAATCTCGAGGTCGAACTGTGCCAATTTTTAGAAGAAGAATATGGAAAGACAAAACAAGACAAGACACAAAATGTGTGCATATACAACATCGAAAGGGTAAAAAAAAAATGCATTTATGGTTACAACGAAGATCCAGAAGAATTTTTAAAAATATACTTCCTATACCCACATACAATTAACTATTTTGCCAGCTTACTCAAAAAGAAGTTATTTAAAAATCGAATTTGGGAACTGTACGAGGTGCACATCAGCTACATGCTCCACTTTCTGTGCAGCAAAAATATTTATGGCTGTTCAGAAATTTATGTTTTTAAAAATTTTTTTTTTCGAAGAGAGTTTTTTAGCGAAATAAATTTTGAATGTTTTAAGAAAGAAGAAAAATGGAATGTGAAAAATAAATGCGACATGGAATGTATACAGAGGAACAAATACTTAGACGTGAATGCTCCAAGATTTTTTACAGACAAAACGACAAATGTTAATTTTTCGAGTTCAAGAAGAGGAACCTCGTACGACATCGAGTGTGACATACGACATGAACATATTTTGAATCACCGGATTTATTCCTATGAGTTTGAAAAATATCAGAAAAAATGGAGGGAAGAATTGAATTTTGATTTACCTATCAATTATTTGGACTCCTTTGCGAAACTGTGGATGAAGGAGAAGAAAAGGTGCCAAAGGGTGAACCCCCATTTGGTGAAGGACATTTTTAATTTTGACGATTTTGAAAAGGAGCTGAACTTTGCCTCGTTTGATGTGCTGACCGACAGGACGAAGAAGCTCTTTGCGGACTTTTTGAAGTCGCTGGGGGTTAGCGGCGAGGGGGAACGGGTTAGCAGCCAGGCTAAATCGGCTTGCGGCGAGGGGAACGGGTTAGCAGCCAGGATAAATCGGCTTGCGGCGAGGAGGAACGGGTTAGGAGCCAGGTGAAATCCGTTGGCAACGAGGCTAAATCGGCTCGCTGCGACCCAAACGAAGCAGAAAAACGCGACTTGAACCCACATAGGGGAAACCCCCCCAGTAAGGGAGCAACCAAAATGACGCAGGAAAAGAAGCTTGACGAGGGGAAGCGAAAACACATAGCTTCATTCGAAATTAACAATAAGAGGAAAGACGTCATTAGGTATGTTTATACGAAGAAGCCACCGAAGATAAGGGAGTGCTACGCGATTTTGAACAATCTGAATGGTACAGAAAGAAGGAGGGGGGAAGATGAAGAGGGCACGAAAGAGGGTGCAGTAATAATTAATGAGACAAACCCGAAGGGTATAGGAAAAAATTGCCAAAAAGGAACAGTCGAGGAGGACGCCCCCTTCACCGCATCAAACAGGAAGACGCACCAAAAGGAGGAAAAAAAAAAATGAACATCAAGTACGGAAATATACTCTTCCTTGAAATTCTCACAGAAGTGAAAAGCGAAAATCACAACTCTTCCAACTATAGGGAGGATGAAATAAAGGCCATATTTTATCTGGTCAGAGATGAGAGACTTATGAATTACTACGAAGATTATAGTAACTGTATGGGTGTAATAGCTAGCCAACCATTCCCTGATATTTTCCCCTACTTGTTGAGCAATCAGGAAGAAACAAGACCAAAAGGGAAACTCCTCCCAGGGGTTGAAACATGCAGCGATGGTACGTATATTCATAGGGATCTGTTCGAGGAGACACCTGGAGAAGAAACCTCCTGTGGAGGGGACCAGACGGAAGGGAAGAAAAATGCCCAAGAACAAGAAGAGGAAGAAAAAAAAAAGGGGACTTCATTTCGATGTAAATTACCATAGTGTCAACATCCACATTGCGCAAAATGAAAGAGATCTTATAAAAAAGTTGATCGATAAAATTAATTTTTATTCACCATTAAGTATAGTTTCGTATGAAAACGACAAGTACAATATTAGCTACATAAATCAGAGGTGTGTGGCACTAGACATGGGCAGTTTTTACACACACATTAGCAAGCTAAATGACCAGCGAGAATTCACAGAGCTGAATAATGCGTATAATATAAATATAAAAGGTAGACTTATCGAGAGCTTGTATAAATTGTCAAGCGTTTCAAACACATCTTTTGAAAATTTGTGCAAGCATTATTTGAATGTTAATGTGCCCTCCATAAGTAGGCACACTCTGTACTGCTGGTACAGCTACGCTAGCAGGGAATCACGAAACGATGGCACAGGTGCAGGCGAGAGTGGTCGTGGGGGCGGTGTCGTGAGCGACAGTGTGATCGGTGGAGAGCCCCCGTTTTACCCATACAGGCACCTAACCGTGCGGTACTACTTGAAGAAAGTTAGCTTGCTCCTACTCATATATGACAAAATTGGGTACTTGAAAAAGAAGATGAATTTTTGCAAGTACATTCACGTAGATTTATTGTCCCTAATAAACAGAGGGTCGCAATTTATTATCGAGTCCTTTCTCGTGAAATTGTGCATGCGAAATGGCTTCCTTTTGTACTCTCCCTCAGACAAGGAGATAATGGAGCAAAGACCTATTTTGCACATCCCTTTGGTGCTGCAGCCGAAGAGCTCCATAAACTTTTTCCCCCTGCTGGTCTTCGACTTCCAATCCCTTTACCCCTCCATTGTAATTGCGTTTAACATTTGTTACTCCACCTGCTTGGGAACGCTGTCCTTCAAGAGGAGGTCCGATGCGCAAACCTCGGAAGAGCATCAGCAGGAGCGGCAGGAGCGAGTAGAGGTTTCCTTGGGGAGGAGCATCCCCGGGGAGGGTGTCCTCGAAGAGGGCGAGGAGCCCCACTCCAGTGGCGGTAGCTCGTCCGGCGACTTGCTTGATGGCTTAGATGTACAGAGGGTGGGCGAGTCGACTGACCCTTCGGATAACTCGAATGGGTTGTCTAACCACGTGGGGGGTAACCCAGACGATGGATCAATCGACGGGAGTGGCGAATGCTTCCAAGAGGTGCCCCCCAAGTGTGAGCCTTTTCTGAAGGAATCATGGAGCACCTCCAATGGAGGATCAAAACCGGGGGACGTTATACCCCCTTCGAACTGCCCCGAGTCAAGCCACCCAAGTGACGACAAAATTTCTGTGAGAGAAGAAGACCTCCCCAATTGTGAATTCATAAGACTAGGAGTGAGGAAGAACCCACCCAATGTAAATAATCTAGTGAAAAATTTAAGAAGGGATGATGTACTCATAACAAGCAACAACACTGTGTATGTGAAGAAGAAAAAGAGGAAAGGAATCTGCACTCTTTTTCTGGAAGATATGTTAAAGACAAGAATAATGCTGAAGAGGTGTATTGAAATTTATGATGAGAAAGCAGGAAAAAGGTTAGTAGAAAGAATGGGGAAATTAAAAATGATATTAAACGTAGCCACAGGTTATATAGGAGCTAACTTTTCAGGCAGAATGCCATGTGTGGATATATCAGAGAGTATTATTTGTACTGGAAAGAATTTCCTTCTTTACATTATAGAATATATAAAGGAAAATTATCAGTATGTTAAAGTACTCTATGGAGATACAGATTCTTTATTTTTGTTAAACGAAATGAATGACATTAGCTACACTTTTAGGATAGCCCACGACATTTTGAAAAACGTGAATGCCATTTTGCCTTCTCCCATGTATTTAAATTTTGAAAAAATTTATTGTCCCTCCCTTCTCTTGACCAAAAAGAGGTACTTTGGATTTGCTTACAAAAAGGAGAGTGATGAGAAACCTACCCTGCAGCTCAAAGGGGTGGAAGGCATAAGATCAGATCAGTGCAATTTAGTGAAGAATGTACTTTTGCAGATATATTTTATGTTTTACTATTTCAGGAATTGTTGTCACTTGTCCTACTGCTGCTGCTGTTGTGCCATGTGTAGGAATTTCTTCCCCAATTTTGTGTGCTCTTGTAGGGAGTTAAATGTGCATAGGACGTCCCCGTGCTTCTTGGCGGAGATGGTGGAGGCGATACTGCGCGCCTACGCAAAGGTTGGGAGAGGGGCGAGCGGGGTGAAGGAAGCGCGTGGGGAGAAGGAAGCGCGTGGGGGGAAGGAAGCACGTGGGGAGAAGGAAGCGCCTGGGGGGGAACCCCAAACGGAGGAGCGCAAAACTAAGTTATACAACCATCTCATAGGACTAATAAACAGCGAGAGGAATAACGCCATCCTCAAGTTGATAAATTACTTATACAAAGCGAAGTTCGCCTTTCTGTGGCACATATTCACCCACTTCGACGTGTCGCTTTTTAAAATGGAAATAGAAAAAATGATCGAACAGGATTATGAAAAAATTATTAACCAGACAAATGACTGCTGTGTTATGAACCCAAACAATATAACAAAACTTTGTCTTTGTGTGAAAGAAATAAATGCAAAGAAGAAATGCGATAGGGAAAAATGCTTCTGTAATGTTAAGCAAGCTCTCCTGTTTTTCTCTCCCAATGGAATTGGCGAAAGTGGGACGGGTGCTGTCTTTGGCATGAAAGTATTTTACTCCCACCTGACGATAAACATAAAGAGAGTGCTACGTGATTTATTTAACAGAATATACGATCATCAAATTTCGTATGATAATTTTATTATATACAAGAAAGTGAAGTTGGGGACGTACAAGGGAGAATTGGAGGGGAACAAAAGGAAAGTACCCCTACCGCCTCAAGCAATTGTGGCAAAGAAGCTTTTAAAAATGAATCCCCATTTGGTCATCACTTATAAGGAGAAAATTCCTTTTGTGGTTACGAAAAAATTGAAGGAGGATAAAATTTACGACTCCGTTGCGCATCCGTCCTGCATCAGGGGTATTTACAATTGTGCTAGGGGGGTTCCCACAGTGGGAATGCAGACCGGGGAACGGAACCTTCAAGAGGACGTATCCCCCCAGAAGGGAAACCAACTCATGTGTAGCGAGATTCCCCAAAATAGTCAAACAAAACTGAAGGAAATAAACTTCGACTATTATATTCAAAACTTAGTTATACCCCCGTTGAAGAGAATGCTGGATTTGCTCCCCTACGGCTCGCCCAATCTGGAGGAGATTTTTTACACAACAAGGAGGAAGTACAGTTGGGGAAAAGCCAAGATTGACCTGTTCACGAGGAATGCGGAGCAGCTCGAGAGGAGTCGATTAAAGGGAAACGATCTGTCCAGGGAGGGAGTGGACATATCCGCGGGGTGGAAAAGGGTCGAAGAAAGAGGGAGCCATGGTGAGCCGCTCCTCCACCGCGAACCTCACCACCATGGCACGACAAACTGTAAAGTAAAAACGGGCAACGCAGAAAACGCCAAGGCAAGAACACAAATAATTCAAAGTTATGCAGACGTGAGCAGGTCGCAGAATATGGTTAAGCGCTTGAACAAAATTTGCGCCCATTGTGCCAACTCCGAAGTGGAGGCGTCGGCGTGCCAGTACGCGGTGCACTGTGATGTGTTTTTTAAAAAAGTCATTTTGCAAGAGCGCATTTCAAAGGGTGAAGATGCGATAAGGCGTTTGATGGGGGAGAGTTTCTCCTAGGGGGGGTGAGTCATCTGTAGCGGTGCCGCTGCTGGCGTCATGGGGGGTTCCCACGTTGCTCGTTTTTGCTCCGTTCGCCCTTCGAAGTGGCCTGCGTGGGTGAACGCCCTCTTGATTTTGAGCAGATTGTAATCGAGAGTAGCATTTTTTACTTCCCCATTTTGTACGTGCCTCCCATGTGTACGTGCACGCGTAGACGTCCCACCTTACCTTATCTTATCTTATGCTCTCCTGTGCACGTTATTATGCTCTTCGCTGTGATCCACGCTGTGATCCACGCTGTGATCCATGCTGTGTGCCCCTTTTTGCCCTTGGGGGGGAGAACCAAACGACAGGTGTAGGCCATCGGCATGGGGGCAATTTCCGCACACGGGTGATCATCCATGTGTGTGTGCACTTGTACGCGATTTATGTAGCCAAACATGGTTGGCAGAGGTAAAGCAAATTGGAGGAGTTGTTAATATTTTGTGTAAAGGTGACGAGGGAATATTCCTCTGGGGAGCTGACGAACCCCTCCTCCTTGGATACCTTACACCCATAATTAATGAGGGTGAACAAGTCATTGTTGTGAGAGTCGGTTAATTTGGAGATGTACGGGTAGACTCCCCAAGTGAGTTGCAGCTTTCTAGCTAAGGCAACACTCTCTGTGATGACAATGATGGGTGCCTTTGTTCGCAAATTGCTGAGTTTTTGAATTTTTTGAAATTCATTCGAAAATAAAATAATCGACTTTAAATTTATGTTATTGCTTAGGTCCCTTATGCTGTAAATAAGTTTCTCAAAGTGGGAATTTCCACTGGGGGGGGAGGGGGTCAAACCATGTGGACACTTGACCAGATTATTATTTTTCCTTTGCGTGTAGTCATAATAGTAGTAATCATTTTCTACGTCTTTAATTATGCTGTTTTGTGTGGAGGCCGTGAGGATGGGGTATTGCCCGGTGGCTGTTTCTGCTGAGAGCATGACGCAGTCAGATCCATCGTAGAGCGCCGTTGCAACATCCGCCACTTCTGCTCGTGTGGGGGAGGGTAAGAATCTCATACTTTCCATCATCTGCGTTGCTACGATGACGGGCTTGTTATATTTGATTCTGCACAGATTGATCATTTTTTTTTGTAAAATTGGTAAGTTGGACAAGTTGGTTTCAATTCCGAGGTCGCCTCTGGCAATCATGATGGCATCGGAGAGGTTAATAATGCTTTCTATGTTTTTCACAGCCGATGGTTTTTCAATTTTCGACACAATAAATATGCTATTCGCATGGTCACTCGATGTAGAAGGAGCAGTGTCAGTCTTAATCTGAGTAATCTCCGTGTCCCCACCGTACCCACTATTTTGATATGCCCCAAAGTTTTCAAGCTGACTTTCCGTTATGTCAGCATCTACCTGCAAATCCTGATTTTTGTACACATCGTAAATCTGTTTATATTTTTGATAATTCTTCAAGTAATAATTTTGGTAGTAGTCATTTACCTCTTTTATGTAAAAATCGTTGTCATCATCGTATTCCTTCATTTGAAGCATATTTTCGTCGTAAATAAGTCTATCCTTTTTTATCTTGTTTTTAAAAAAATCACTATCGTAGTAATCCTTGATAATACTTTTTAAAAAAATTAAATCATATTTTGTTTGAACAAAGGAATAACCTAAAAAGTCTACCCCTTCGTTAATACAAAATAAGATGTCTTTAATATCTTTTTCATTTAAAACTTCAATAGGCATGATCATATTAGGAATACAGAAGCCCTTTTTGCTGTAGAGTTTTCCCCCTGTAATTACCTGTACTTTTAGGGAGCTATTTTGTATTTCCGATTCGTTGAACTGATTTTCTATGACCTTCATTTTTAAGTTTCCATCATCTAGTAATATCATTTGTCCACATTTTGCATTTTTTAACAACTCTGGATAGTTCAGTTGAACCCTCTTTTCATTCCCAGGCTTGTCTACCAAGTCGAAGGAAAAAAAATCTCCCTCTTTTAATTCGACGAAGGTATTTTTCTCCATTACATTTTTTTCACTTTTTTCAAATTCCCCTATTCGTATTTTTGGCCCTTGGATATCTCCTAAAATTCCAATAGAAGTATCATATTTTTTTTCTATAATTCGTAGGGAATTTATTATGTATTTTTTAATGCTTTTCAAACCATGGGAGAAATTTAACCTGAAAACGTCAATTCCGCTAAGGTAAAGCTTTTCCAGTTCTTCAAATTTTTCCGTTGCGGGCCCGATCGTAGCTATTTGTTTGGTCTTTGTGAATGATATTTTGTCCTTTTTGCTTAGCCTGCTCATGTCCGTTTTGTTTGCAATTTCTAGGCCACCTGTTTGCGTATGGATTTGTATGTTTTTTTTTCTTCTAATCTGTTTGGTTATATGTGGGTTGCTAAGAAAGAGTTGCCCTCCTGAGTAGCACCTCTGAATGTGCGCTTTGCTAAACGGGGCATTGGCCCCTTCGTATTTCACCATTCCTTCCGCGAGTAATGTGGCCAAGTGGGCGACGAGAAGCAACCGCTTTGGCTTCATGATGATCTTTTTGCTTCTACCTTGTAGTGTGTGCGTGTAGATGTTGGTGGGTCACTCCTGTGTGGTACACTGTACGACGTGGCTTCTTCGCAGCGGGGGGGTTGAGTGTTCACCTGTGCGCTCGGGCATGTGCGATGTCACCCTACAGTCGGGTGGCAGTTTCGCGAAGAGCGCCCCTTGCTTTTGCTTTTGCCTTTACCCTTGCTCTGCTTAGATTCGATTTGATTCTCTCCTATTTGCTCCTATTCGCTCCTATTTGCTCCTATTCGCTCCTATTCGCTCCTATTCGTTCCTATTCGCTTTGCTTATGATGACTCTTTTTTCCTGCTTCCCCCCGACAGCATTTTTTATTCCCCGCGTGGAGCGAAGGGCGCACAGTTTAATTCGCCTTGTAGCCGCTCTACCAGTTTGCCCCCAACTGAGCGTACAACGTGGCCACCTTTGATGGCCAACTCGCTAAAGCTCCAAAACTATGTACCTCTGGAGGTGAAAAAATTGGCAGTTCTTTAACGCTTAATTTGGAGTGTCAAATGGAAAAACGGCCCCTTTCTACATTTTTTTTTTTTTTTTTTTTTTTTCCGTTTTTGAAATGTGCCACATTGAGAAGTTTTCCCCTTCACGCGACAAACTTGAAATGGTGATCATCAATGTGGAGGCAATTTTTGGTTGTTGCCCTGTGGGGATATGGCCTCGTCAAAGAATGGCTGCTCATTTGGTAATTTTTGATGGGGGAATTACTCCCCCTTTGCGCCGCACACCTTCGAGGATGAATCGAGTACTTAGTCTACAGCGCGTTGTGCGCATGCACCATCAGGGACTGTGGGGGATACGCATATATGCATACGTATTTTTTCCCGTTGCCAAATGCTCGTCCAAGCGACAGGGGTCTGACAAAGCGAGTGGCGATGTGATGTGCACTTTCCAAATTAGGAGCTACGGTAGAAATTTCCTTTTTTTTTTTATCTTCTTGTTCTTTTTCGCTTCTCGTAAAAGGGGAACAATTTACGGGTGAGAGACAACTTGGGTCTTTCTTGGGGGTTGGGGGCGCTTATTATGCGAGCTGAGAAGCGGTACGTGCGTGCCCCCATTTGTGTCCTCCCCTCTGGGTGTGTATTTTTTTTTTCTTTTTTTTTCCGCGCCATTTCCATGTGCATCAGTGTTCGTAAAAGGTGCAATTGCAGAGGACATAATTTCCCAACGAAGCATTACAACGCTGTGCACACATAGAAAGGAAGCAAATGGATAGTCTATTCGAATTTTTACCAATCCAGGTGTTCTCTCAGTTCACTCGATATGTGTACGCGATGATTAGTAGGACTTTCGCCCTCCATCACGTTGTTCTTATCTCCATTTGGTGAATAAAAGATATGCCTTTTTTTTTTTTTTTCAAACTGTGTGTTTACCCACCCTACATCACCCCGCAAAAACACAATGCTCTTTAATAAATACAAAAAAAAATTTACAAACACCAAACGGAGGTACTGCGACGCGCCCGGAATTGATTTCCAAAAGAGCAGAAAAATATTCAACCTGTTTGCAGACGAGGAATCGTTAAGAAATCTGATTTTAAAAAATTATTTTAAGATCATTTTAGAAAAAGTTTTTGAGAATTTCCAGAAAAAGAACTACATCTTCGAAGTGTTTATCCATGTGGACATTCTAAAATTGTGATGCCTGCATGAATAAGCGCAAAGAGGGGGGGGGCGGAGGAGAGACACCATGTGATTGGATCGATGTGGCGCCTTTACGCATGGTTCTCTCGCGCACGTTTATCGTTATTTCTCCTCGTTCCCTGTCCCTCCTCCATAATCGCCCTTTCCCCCCTTCTTAAATGCAGAGTAGACTCCACGAACTATGCGAGTTGCTACATCACGAAGAACTTTGTCGCGTTTACCAACGCGTTTAACGAGATTTCATACTCCCTGTTGTCCCAATTTGAGGAGCGTTTTAAGGTGCGGCTGTGGGGAGCACTTCCATTGTCTGCGTGTTGTTCAGCGTCCGCTCGAAGGGGCACTCCCCATTGAGTGGCTTACCCCCGGGACTTCTTCACTAATATGCTCATGCGTTGTGTCCATGCGTTGTGTCCACCCGTTCTTCCCGCCAACACACACACAAACACTCACATAAACACTCACAGAGAGAAAACCCCGAAGACGACATGGTGGAATATCTGAACATTATCATAAGCTGCAAATTTATTTTCTTCACGCTTATTCCGATAAACACCCCCATAAAAGTAAAAAAAAAAAATTTGGAGGGGGGGAGAGAATCCAGAAAGCGCTGTCATCATCGGATAGATGCATTTTGTGCACGTACAAAAATATGTGATGATTTTTGTTCACCTTCAAAATGTGCAGACCGATTGTATCCTTAATCTATCGAATGTGAACAACTTGGGGAGCCATTTTTATCAAGTGATTGAACTGATTAATGCAACACTGATGAGCAAAGATAAGAAGAGCTTTTTGTATAAAAAGCTGTACATGAGAGTATGCGAGTGCTCCAAGAAGTACTTGCCGCATCAGAATATAATTGTGAAAATGAATAAGCTTGGGAAAATGGACGAGTAAGCACTCTTTCGGAGAGGACGCCTCAAGGGGGCAAAAGGGAGAGACAGACAGAGCGATGTGAAGAGAGGAGCACATAGAACTACGGACACACCACCCCAACAAGCGCAGAAGTGCGCTACCATAGTGGAGACACTCTCATGGAGATATTCCAACTTTTCACAGCAACAAGACAGATAAAGAAATGTGCGCGTTGTGCTTCACGAAGCAGTACGAGGAAATGACCCAGAAGAGGCAGTTCAAAAATTTTTACCTCTTGAAGTTTTCTTTCACCCGGGTGATGGATGAATACAGCAGCAGGGGTTATGCCGCGCAGATGTGATGAGAAGATGGGGCGCTTCTATTTGTCGCTTTGACCTTGCTCGAATGTTCATTCATCCCACACTATGCACTTCGCAAACATACACCCGTATGCTCATTTAGCATTTCCTTTTTCTCTTCTTTTTTTTCTTTTTTTTTACCAAGACGAAAGCACAACGTTTGAAGTTTTATACCAAGATGTAGCGGAAAAGAATGAGACGTTTGAAATTGGGATGAAATACAATTTGATAGTTGTATCAATACCTAACCAGGTTACGTTTCCATTTTTAGACTCCTGGATTGTGCTATGTGATTTTATTTGTCTTTTATGAGTGCATATCACAAGGGAGTTTCCATTCGCTCATTGAGCGTTCATGTTCTGTATGCTAATTTACCATTTTCCTTTCCTTTTCTTTTTTTTTTTTTATCTCCCTCACGACAGCCAAATAAGAACAGCATTAAGGGGGCGCGCGTCGGGAACCTTTGGCTCTTGAATTATAGGAAGGATGTAATTTGCGAAAAAGGGGAGAAAAGGCACCTCAATATTTCATTTTGCAGCTGCGCAAATTGGAAGCCTCTACGTTGGAGGCTGCGCATCTTCTACTCCTCACACATTGGTCATCTTCCCCTTGGGGGTCTTTCCCAAGAAAACGAAAAAGCTCGAATGCAGCTCGCTGTCGGCGCCAGAAGACACAAACCTGATGTTGTCTACCGAAAGGTTCAACTGTTTGCTGCAAACCCCAAATTTAGAAGGTGCATTACTTTTACATCTCCTTTATGCGAAATGGTGTATGTGTGTGGGGGGTCATATGCTACAATGTGAAGCTTGCACAGTGTACACATGCTTCCTCTCATTTGGGATATTTCCCGCGTCTTCTTCTTCTTCCTCCTCCTCTTTCCCTTTGCATACGCTGCAGATATGAACAAAATCATAAGCGATATCCTGAAGCTGCCGCCCAACAATTCCTGTTTGAGCAAAATTTGCAGAACGACGAAGTTAACCCTAATTTTGATTAGCATATGCAGCAATGTGCTGAGGTACGCCAAGTTGGACACGTTTGCGCACGACTTGTACAACAAGCTGCACACGAACAAGTGGGTAGGTGGGGATGCCTCGCGGCATGCCCTAACGGGTAAGTGGAGAGAAATGAAGTAGTTAAATGGGCAGAGGGAGGAGTTGTTAAATGAGCAGACGGAGGAGTTGTTAAATGAGCAGATAGTTACGTGGGAAACCATGTAGACTGGTTAACGAACGAGACTGTCATGTGGAGGGTGAAGCTCGGGAGAGGGACGCCGCTGTGGAGGACCCCCCATCTGCGCAGTGAATTGTGTGTAAACATGCTCTGTATACTATGCACACTGTATACAAATGTGCAACCCTTTGGTTGCTTCCCCTTCGCGCAGGAGTCAGAGCCCCGCACTGCTTCTTCATTTGTGTAGATGAAGTAATAATGGTGGACTTGGTTAAATTTTGCAATTATTTCTGTAACATTAGGATTCTGCACGTGAAGGCAGACTCCTTCAATATCTTGTTTACGCAAAAGTACGATATCCTCGTGATCAACATAAATAATTTGAACAGTCTCCAAATTAATGTGTTGGTAGAATTAATGAAGAACGGTGTGTACAGGTGCAAGAAGGCGCTCTTCCCGGTGTCCACCACGTTTTGGGTCTACGCGGTGAAGTCCTACATACGGAGTGAGCAGGTGGGACAGGGCCGACCGCAGCGCTACATGGGGATGCTCACGCGTATGCACATATTTGTGTGCACATTTATACCCATTTGTGGCCATGCGACGACAAACCGAATCACCCCCGCTTGCAGGAATTCAACACCTATATTAAGGGGAACCTCCTGGCACGATTCGATTTCTTATTCGAACTGAGCTTTGATGGTGAGGACGACATCATCGAAGAGGTCCTAAGAAGCACGGATGAAGCTGGAAAGGAAAATTGCAACTTCTACTTCGAGCTGAATAAGAACTACTCCTATTTGAAGAAAAGCCATTTGAACCATTTTGAATTCAAGGGGATGTGCAGTGTGACCAAGTCCATCATCCAGAAGTACTTCAGCATGGCTGCCGACTTGTCAACCTTGACTGTGTAAGGGGAAACGAATGGAGCTTCCTCCTTTTCTTGCTTTTTTGCTTTTCTTGCTTTTCTTGCTTTCTTGCTTTTCTTGCTTTTCTTGCTTTTCCTCCTTTTCCGCCTTTTCTTCCTTTTCCTCCTTTTCCTCCTTCCCCTCCTTCTCCCGTTTATTCTATTTCACCATATTTTACCTATTTGCGAGATTAACTTGTATAGCGTTAAGATGGCTCCCATTAAATCTCTCTACCTTTATGCTTCACCTTGTGCAGGCACCACATAGGCATATGCGAGTTGCTATGCATTAGTGCGTCTCTCCTGTTTAAGAAGAAGGAATGCCTCATTGAGCATGTCGTTTTGGGACTGTTTTTATACGACAAATTTGTATCTTCTACAAAAAATAAGTTAACCCAATTTGACAAAAACATACTGGACAGCGTGATGAATTCGCGGGATGAGGAGAGCTGCTCCTTTCAAAAATTAATGAATTATTTTTCCTCCTATTTGGGTGCAACGATGAGTATGCAGTAAGAAATGGAGAGCTGCTAAAGCTGATGGAGAAGAACGCACAGGAAAATATCTACACGCAAGTATATGTATGCACTTAAGTACTACGCCAGTTTGTTCACCCCCGACTAGCAGATCGCATTGCACCCAATTGTGATGCAGACTAACGTTAAGGAGAAATGTGAACAAAATTCATTTCGCGTGGGAAGCACCCCCTGTTGCGTCCTCTTAAATTTGTTTATCGCTATCCTGAAGGAAAAAAATAATTTCCCCTTGATACGAGTGCGCCATGTCTGCGCATTTGGAGGTGGTGTTTTACAAAGGTAGCCTTGTGGTTTTTCCCATTTTGCCGATTTTACCAATTTACTTTAATTAACTTTTTTTTTTCCCATTTGGGGCATAAATAGGGCGTATTATCTACGCACCAATATGTATGAGCATAGACCTGCCAATATGTATGTGCATGGACCTGCCCCGCCAGGCAGAGTCGCTTATCTTTTGCGCCATTTTTCGCAACCTTTGGTGAAACTTTTTTTTTCCCATTTTTGATAAATTATTTAAAAAGCGTTGCCGAAGAAAAAGCAATGGAACGAAATGCAGCGTGTATCCACGATAAAGTTCACGGCCGCTGAATTACGACGAATGCTTCGTAAAAAGGTGAAGAAGGAGTGGCTGAAAACGTTGCACAAATGTGTGTAGCTACGCAGACGCATATGCACATGATACGTACGCGACGTGGTAAATATGCACACAAGCATATATTATGTATACGACTTGGCAACAGGGGTGGAGCAGAGCGTAAAAAAAAAATATATAATAAAATAGGAAAGTAAGAAAGTACGAAAATAGGAAAATAAAAAAATAAAAAAGTAAAAAAATGGATGAAAATACCCCAGTGTGTGTTCTTACGTGCCTGTAAGCTTGACGGGCGAAGTGCACAACAATGTGTGCCCTTTGGAACTGTGTAAAAATAGGATGATTCAAAAATAAGCACTCCCCACATGCGTGTTTTTATATGTTGGGGGGGAATGGGGAGTGGTACCCTCGTCCTTCTCTGCGCATTTGTGGTCATGCTGTGCATATGTATTCACTCGTAAAAAAAAAAAAAAGGAACATGCGACTGGGTGGCTTGGCTACCGGGCAATTTGGCAACTTTGCAGCAACTGAATGGGAAGAATCTCCCTCCTCATCAATTCTAATTTGTCTGCACTTCCCCCATTACATCAACTTCTGCAATTCGTCGTAAAAAACGAGCACAAGAGCTCCTCCAGCTCCTCTAATGACATTAGCCCAAGCACCCTTAAAGAATCCACCAAGCCCCTCATTCTTTAGTATTTTAAACCAACAGTCGATGGTACTTTTGTATTGAATTTCTTCCTTTGCCTTTCTTCCAGACATCATCATCATTCTCCTTCGAACAGTATCGAAGGGGTAGGAAATGAGCCCGGCTAGTATGGTGACTGACTGTGCGACTGCCCATTTTAAGACGATATTCGTATTTTTGTCATTATTAAATAGGAGAGCTTTGGCACTGTCGTATAATCCGAAATACGAACCTCGATACACAATGATACCTGTGACGGAAACACCGAAACCACTGTAGAGAGACAACAAACCGGTTTGTTTATATATTTTTGTTAAGCAATCAAATAATCCTGTGAACTGCCTGTCCTTCCCTTTGCCGATATCCGATGCCAATCTTGTTCTTGCAAAATCTAGAGGGTATACAATTAACAGAGAAATAGCACCTGCTGTTGCACCAGATAAAATATTGACACAAAAAAATTTGGTAAAATCTGTGTTCTGGTCATATTTGGGAAAGATATTTTTAAAATAATCTTTGAAGGCAAAATTGAAAGCTTGGGTTGGGAAGTAACGAATAATGTTAGCTGTGTTTCCTCTCCAAAAGGACATGACTCCTTGTTCTTGAGACACTCTCTTAAAGCAGTTGATTAACCCTGAATATCTTTCCACTTGTCCTGATTTGATTTCTGGTATGGAGTCCTGCGTCTGGATAAGCATTTTTACTCTTTCTATTGGCGCAACTACTGTTTTGGAAATGGCCGCTGAGACACCTCCCATGAGGAAGTCGGCCGCGAAGTTGGTTTTGAAGTCTCCACTCATTTTGGCGAACGGAATTTGCAAATTGTGTGTGTAGGAGGGTGGGGTAGCGATTCAACGGGAAATGTATGAACCGGTTTATTTTTTCGTACTCGGGGTGATAATCGAGTGATCGTTACTTTACAAAACTGCGTGGAGATTTATATATATGCACACACAGGCAGCACAAGAGGACACGTACTTAATCCTGAATTGGGTCAACGGTACGAAGGCGTAACAGGTAGATGGGGTAGAAGAACTACTGGTGATTTGATACAAATGCAAAGTGGTATTAAAATGGATATGCTAACGACACATGTTGAGGGTACACTCTTTTGTTAAAGCAACGTTTTGGGTATTCCCTTCTCTTTTCATATTATTTCACAGAAGAAAGGGGTACGAAGCGTCATACATGGAAGTGTAATAATGTGGGTGCTTTTCTGTGCGAAGTGACCTTTAAAGGACGCTTGCTCGCTTACTCAAAAGGGCAGCAAATTAATAAACGCATACACATAAACATAAACATACGCACAAAAATAAACGTAAACATAAACACAAAAACATATATGTATATTTGCGTGACAGGTGTATGCACAGAGTAGGAGGCAGGCCCAACAAAATACGCTGCACACGTAGGCGTGTTTGACCTGCTAATTTAAGGTAACTTTAATTCCGAGAAACGCTGGAGAAAGCATGAAATGAAAAAAAAAATTATATACGCAAATAACAAAAGGAGAAGGGGGGGCACAATACGCATGAAAAATATACACAATATATATATGTTCTTCAAATTACAAAGAATCCTTTGACGACAATAAAATGCATTACGAGATTAAGCATTTTCCAATAACGTGAGAAAAAAAAAAAAGTTTTACTGTTGGATTGCGTAAATTACTAGAAATGTTGCTTGATAAGGATGTAAAATATATATACGTATGCGATAATGTAATATGTAGTTGTTACATGTGCCAAGCAGTTTTATATATGCTTCATATGTTTGCGCGTATCCGCGTTGGGGATTTTACTCCTATGGTGGACTATAAAACTCTTGTGATACTTCTCCTTCTTTTTTATATTTTCATTTTTGTAATTATTTTCGAATGCGCGTTGGTACTATATTAAAAGTGAAGTTTTGTAAATTTGTTTTTCTTGCAGTTTGTTTTCTTAGCTATGCGTAAAATATGCGCGACGTTTATCAGTTTGTTTGTTTATTTGTTTTCCTCTTTATTTTCGCTTTGCTTTGCTTTGATTTGCTACCTCACTTTCACATTATATATTTTTTTAACTTTTTTTAAAACTGGGATATGCATTTTGGTTTTCACATATCTAGTGTTCCTTCATGTCATACCGTTACCAGCTACAGCATATAATTAATTTTTTTTTTTAACGTCGCAATGTTTTGGTACCTGTTCCTTGTACGACTTATGGGTCAGTTAAAACTTGGTTAACTTGATTGCACCACCGCGCGATTACACGATTACGCGATTGCGCGGTTCCTTGATTTATTGCTTTATTTTATTTTTTCCCTGGTATATACAAAGAAAATGCATATCATTATGCACTTGTGGAGGGTGCCAGTCGCGTTCGTTAGCCATTGTGCACGCAGGGACGTAAATGCATGTAGTACGTTCGTATGTACGTTCGTATGTATGTTTGTATGTACGTATCTTTTGTGGAGGGGAGGGAAGCTACTCGTGCGAACAGCCCCCACACGTGGGGAGGAAAACCCTTTTGAGCAACGTTTTGCTGACCGACCCTTGAGCTCAGGAAATTTATCCCTTCGCAGTTCATGAGGCGACAAGATTGCCTTCACTTCACTTTTGCTTCTTTTTTAGTGCGTTTTTTGCAGGCGCGCTTTTTATTGCGTGCCGGTGTAGGGCCTCCCAGGCTCAGCGTGGCACGCGCGAATATGCATACGTAGGTACACCAGTAGGTGCATCAGTAGGTGCATCAGTAGGTGCATCAGTAGGTACATCAGTAGGTACATCCGCAAGTACATATACTTGACACATAAAAAAATGAGTGCAGGTAGTACATACCTCGTCGCGAATCCATTAACGGTATGCTTAAATTGGGCGGTGCGCAAATTTGGAGAAAAAAAAAATAACTGTAAAAAATAATAAGTGTAGAGAGAGGCACTTCTCCCCCCTATTGGTGACCCAAATTGGTACTCTTTAGATCGTTTAGAATATGTTTCGCTTTATTATTCCGTGGAGGAGTACCATGCCGCTTATGGCTATATCAGTGGAAATGTGCAGTTTTGGTTAGCCAAGTTTTGCATCGCCCATGTTAACCCCACATTCTGTATATTCCCATTTGAAGTGCCCTTGCGGGTTTGTACTTGTTAGGGGATTCCTTCCC
The DNA here is from genome assembly GCF_000321355.1 of Plasmodium cynomolgi strain B. NCBI lineage: Eukaryota > Apicomplexa > Aconoidasida > Haemosporida > Plasmodiidae > Plasmodium > Plasmodium cynomolgi. The sequence goes on from NC_020399.1 coordinate 916,758, forward strand.
ATGGGTAGTAATCCCCTTTTTAAAAGGGGGCAAAAAAAAGAAAAAAAGAAAAAAAGTGTATCCCTTGAGTATGATTCATGATAATGTTTGGTAACACATGAGTGCGTGAACATACGTGGTAGAATACAACACCACGGTCGTGCACACATGCATATCTTGTACGGCACATCGTCGGATAAAACCGCGAAGTGTCCTTTTTGCTATTCGGATGTGTAGTAACGGGGGGAAATGAACCAAATGACACCGAAAAGGTGTAGAGAAAAAGGTAATTTTCGTTGCGGAAAAAAAAAAGTGAACAATTTGATGGGTCGGGCTTAATTATGCTTGTGCCGAGTTCAGCATGCAAGCAGGAAGGCAGTCGATCAGTTGGTGAATCGGCCAACTGGCGAATCGGCCAGCTGACGAATCGGCCAATTGGGGAATTCTCCAATATGCAAACGGATGTGCGCTCATTGATGGCCCAGTTGGGGACGCAACATGAACAGCGCGACCCCCCAAGCAGTCGCAACCCAATGCGCGCATTTAAAATTTAACCAAAGGGGTTATCAGTATATGTACCTCATGAACGTAAAGATGCTTAATTGTGGTGGGAGGTGTCCTAATTGGTCTTCAGATAAAAGGGGTTGACTTGCTCGCTGCTACGCCACCGCCGCCCATTTCTGCAGTTTTACAGAAACGGCTTTAACACATACGGAATGTGCAGCGAATTAATGAACATATTTTTTTTCAATTTTATAATTATGCTATCATTCCTGTGGAGGAAAAACGAATCGGCGTAACTGCAGCGTTCGTTTTGGCTCCAATAATTAACAAAATGTTCGTCCTTTTTTTTTGCGAAAAATTTGTAAATAAAAAAATCTTCATAACATATTTTGATTACATTAAAAAGAGTTTCTTCCAAGTCGGGGAAGTGTTCCCTCATCTCGTTGAAAATTTGGATCGTCCTCCCATTATTTTTTCCCGCTTCATTTGAATATTTGCTTGAGTTAAAAATCGTGGTGTACTTGTGTACTCTTTGAGTATCCAACCGTTTGGCGCAAAATTGCCGATCGAACGAATGGATGTTATTTTTTACGAAGTAACTGAGGCCATCATTCTGTAATTTGATGTATATAAAGTTGAACAGTACGTCCAATTTACGTGTGTGTATCTGTTTTCCCTGGAGTTTGGCGAGTTTGTTTTTTTCATCCTGCGTTGTTAAGCAGTCCCCCTTTTTAAAAAGCAAGCGTTTGTTCTCATACATATCTGACAGTAGCAAAAAAAGAAAAACTTCCAATTCGGCACTCCCGAAATTTGTGTTGAAACAAAAATTATTATGATTATCACTGTTGATGAAATATGGGGCAAAGCTGTTGTTCCATTTGGGGGAGGTTACCTTCGGTGTTGTATCAAATTGGTTGCTTTTGTTTAGTCGTGTATGCCCCTCCTCAGGTGCTGCACACAAAATATCCACAAACGTTCTTTCGCAGAAGAGGAAGAAGGTCTCATTTAACATCAACACAGGAGTTACAACTGTGTGTAATGCGATGGCGAGTTTTTCCTCTACATTTAGAATATTTTCATTACGCCGCAGTAAGTAAGCCAGTTTGGTCAAAATGGGAATCTCTTTTTGTAGAGTCTTGGAAGTAAAATTTGACAAAATATAAAAAGAGTAAAAAAACGTGTGCGCATCTTTTATTTTGGAAAGGACTTTCTCCATGATGCTGTTAAAAAAAAATATATTAATTTCATAATTTTGACTTTTTAAAAAGTATAGAAAGGGGAGAAGTAATTTCATATCCATTGACTGAAAATTGTTAAGCACGTCTATACACAAATCTTGCAGCACATTGTTGGTAAAAATTATGTTAAAGTAAGAGGCGGAATAGAAAATCGAAATTAAATTTATGTAATTATATTTTTGTAATTTGATTTGTACTTTTAAATATAACGATTGTAGGAAGTTCAATATTTCGATATGATGCGCCGAATTTTTTTGGTCATATCTGCATAGGGATGCGAAAATATCCGTAACGTCCTTCTCGTTATAGTGATTTTTATCGAATAATATTTTCAAAGTGGTCAGTATTTTTTTAAATAATTTTTGATCAAGTATATTTAAATTTATTAAGCAGTCCAACATGATGCAGCAGCTGTATACATTCATAACTGGCAGGCTAGCACTCAACTCGTGCTTTATATAGTCGTATACATTGTAATAATTTTTTATTTTTAATTTGTTTATGTTGTACACAAGGAAGCAGAAGTCTTTCTTTTTTAGTTTAACGGGCGGGTGATTCTTCTCCGCTACGTATGTGTAATCTTTGTTTGTAAAATGTTCAAGGAGGGTTTGTCTTCTTTTTAGCATCCAGAAATGGTCGCCATGTAGCGGTGTGCACGCTGTTACAAGGTGGTGAGTACCTTCGTCCGTGTCATTGCTGCTATTCGAGAGGGCACATCGAGGTGTGTTCACCAATGAGTCTTCAAAATGGTCGAGGCGATCGGCACAGTTGATGTTTTCCCCACTTAACACAGACCCCTTTATTTTGGTCCTTTTTTCATTCTTCAAATTTAAATTTATAACCACGGCGAGGATCATTTCTTTGCAGATCGTTTCGTCCTTCATACTGTCCCTTTGTAGTACATTCATTAGCATGTTTAATGAACCTACATCCAGGGTGTGCACAACACGCAGTTGGAGAAAATTCTGGTGCAGCCCATTTGGCGGACTTAGTAACACCTTTTTCACTTTGCGTAACACATTTGTATGTATACTTCCTCGCACCCGTTTGTAGCTATACATAAAGAGAATTAGATGGTCATAATTTATTTTGTTGAAAAATAAAAAATAAAGAAAAAGTTTGTACATAATTTGTTTTAATTCTTCTACATTTTGCAAGTTCTCTATGTTGTTCAGCTTAGAATATGTGTTGCATACTAGGGTTAGGTCTAAACCATTCAAATGATTTTTCCCGTTCCTAAAAAGGGGGCCAATATTTTGATCATCGTTTTTGCAAATTAGCGTATTCCATGTGGGTTTTTCCTTTTGTTTGTTCAAAGATGTGAATTCATTCGCGTAATCGTCGGCTTGAATTTTAGTTCCCCCTTTGTGGTATATCAAATTGGTGACCGGCTGAAAAATTGTGTGCCTCGATTCATCGTACGAGTGGTAATTTTCTTGTGCGAGGGGGTCACTTGCTCTTTGCTGCATCGCCTTTCTTCTTCGAGAAAGAGAAAGGAATTTTTTCTGGCATTTTAAGACAAATATGAACTTCTGAGTAAATTCGTTTAAAAAGGTCAAGCTGGTATATTTGTACGAATTGGCAATACTGTAGAAGGTGAGAATTATCTGCTTCAAGTTCATGTTGAAAATGAAATTTACATTATCTGTGCTGGCTATACGTCTCCAAAAGCTGTTGTCGTGCATTTTTTTTTTACTCAACAGGTGAATTACTATGGAAAAATCGTCATTGTTAATTTGCTTCAATTTCAGAAGGTGCACAAATTGGTCACAGAATTTGTATATGCTGCACAGATCATCTTTTCTGCAGGACTTTCTTATCTGTCTAACTAGTTCGGACTGCCCCGGGGCGTTCGTGCTTGGGGCGTGGCTTGCGCCTTTCGGGGGTGTGCTACTTCCCGAGAAATTCTCCCCTGCGCTGCTTCCGACCCATTTCTCCACTGCGCTGCTTCCGACCCATTTCTCCACTGCGCTGCTTTCGATCCATTTCTCCACTGCGCTGCTTTCGACGCATTTCTTTATTGAGGTGCCTCCCGCATTCGTGCACTCATTCCATGTGGCCGTTCCATGCGCCCTAATTTTTAGCCTTCTGGGGGTCAGCAACTGCTTTGCCACATGTACAATTCTGCATTTTTGTAAAAGCTTCATCTAACCAAATATGGTAGTAGAGTGTTGGGTGTTCGCGCAGTGTGGACCATCTTTCTCGGTATGTTTTGATGGTACACGGGGTGGGGTTGCCTCGAGGACGGGGTCCTACTTCCAAATGGTGGTTCGTGTGCAAAGGTATGCACGTAAGTGTGCTTATACTATACCGAAGATACTGGGGGAGAAAACCTACATTTGATTTATTCCTTGCGGATTTTTTTTTTTTCTCCTCTAGTGAAGTTGTTCCCCTTTTGTGCTCCCTTTTGCGATATCGAACTGGGGCATTTTTCTCGGCCTTCCTTCGCCACTTAAAAGGTATCCTTTTTATTACATTTTTTTCTGCGTGGCAGTTGTAAAAAATAGAAATGTACAAACTGGCAAGTAGGAGGATCAGTTTAAATTTCTGCTTTCATTTTGCACGTTATGCCTTTGCTGGTTACTTTGAATGCCCCCATTTTTCTTACTTCTGCAAATGCTCCCTTTCGAATTGTCGTTTTTTTCGGATGTCACATGATGGGCATATTTTACCTATGCGTTCGTTGGTAGGCGGCGCACATAAAAAAAAAAAAAAAAAAAATTGCAATACCGCTGCAGATCGGAATGTGAAGAAATTATATGCAGAAAAAACAAACATCACTTTTTTATTTTCCCATTTTTAATGCGTCCAAAAATTTTTGTTCATACGGTGGAGATAAACAACGACTTTCTCCTTTGTTTTTAAAAAATGAATGAATAAAAAGTTAAATTAATATGCAGGAAGTTGCTTCATATTGTGGCATAGTAATGCATTCCTTTTTTTTCACATTTTTTTTTTTCATTTTATGCATTTATTTTACGCCTTCGTCAGCTCATCGTTAACAATGAGGCGCAAAATATGAGTAAGCAATTTTTTTATTTGTGAAGACGTTTGACGACAATTAAGTATTCCAATTTCACCGCGCATGTGTAAATGTGTACGGAGGGATGTGCATAGAAATGCATAAACTTGCGTGGTATGCATGAGTATGCATAGAGGCGCATATATCGGCGTAAATCGGCGTAAACTGCAGTCGCCAACAAATTGCCGCCATGCACTTGTTACACATACACAAAATAACACATGAATGGTTAAGACATTTCCATTTTGTTTTACCCCCCTTCCCTTGTTGCCATTTTATATGATGGAAGAAGTATTTTGTTTTTTCGTCTTTTTTTTATAAACTGGAGAAGTAGAATTTGGGGAAATTTCATGCAACTTCGAAAATCGCGCAGAGTACACCGCGCCCGTCGTGTGCAGCGAATGAGTCGGCCAGGCGTATATCTGCGTGAACGCGCACGTGCACAGGTGGGTACATCGCATCGCTGAGTATACATGCGCGAGAAAATATGCGTGAGCGAGCAAATACATATGGGCGAGAAATTACGCGTGAGCGAGCAAATACATATGCATGAGCAGATATACGCACTTCTGCGTTTGCCTATATGTGCGCGTGCCCATTTGTGAATGTCGCGAGGAGGAAAAACAGGAGAAAAAACGGCGCCAGGGAAAGGCGCACGCGGCACATGTAGTGACGCTGCTGCTGAGTATTTTCCACATTGCTTCACCCAAATTGATAGCGCCATACGTGCGTGCATACATATATACATATATATATGTACATATATATATATATATATATGTATATATATATATGTATGCGCGTGTTTTTTTTTTCCCCCTTGGCGGTAGTTGTACACTACAGTTAGCGAACGCGGCATTTCTACATAGTTTGTAAAATAGTAGAAGCATTTTTTTTTGTAGCGTTATAAAAGCAAATCTACCAAGGGGGGATTCGTTTTTCCTGCATAGGATTCAAAACTGACAAAGAAGGGGAATTTGAAGTTTTGCCTTTTCACACATAAGTGAATACACATATATATGTGTGTATATATTTGCACTTGTGTGTAGCATGTATTTATGTATTTTGGAAGACCCGTCGGAAAATACAGTATGCGCGTTTGGGCGCCCGTTCTTGATACGCATTTTCCACTGTGTTTTGTGATGGTGAGTGTACATGTAGTTGCATATGCCTAAGAGTTTCATCCTCCTTTGTCTCCCCCTCTTCTGCCACCTTTTAATTACCTCATCATTTCGCCAAGTAACCATTTAAGGGTTTACCTACTTGGTTATTTCTTTACGCCTTTTTTTTTTTTTTTCTTTTTTTTGTTAACCCCCGTTCGTGCGATTCTGCTTCTTTTTCCACTCTGCTTCTCCACATACCCTTTTTCAATATTCGCATGTGTACTTCCGTGTGTTTGGTATTTACCCCCCGTTGCTGCGATTCTCGTGGCCGGTTTTGCTAGGTGCCTGTCCCTCCGAGCCACCGGAATGTGTTTTACCCTGCTGCCTTTTTAATGCATACGTGTGTTTAAGTGCGAATGCATCAGTTTGCTTGCCGAGTTGTGCCTCTTCAGCTCCTTTACTCGCCATTTGTAAAACCACTGCATATGTCCGTATGCCATGTGCATGTATGTTTATTCCTACCAGTGTTTGTAAGCAGTTTGGCGTAATCATATTTGGTTCCCCTCGACCATTCGAAGGTTCAGAGTGTAGAGAGTTGCGTAAGGGCACTTCTACACTTAAGTTGACATAAAGGAGGAATTGGGAGCTGCGTTTTTGAGCGAGGGGGATTCACTCGAGCAGATGCGTAGATACGTATTTTCGTATGTATGCACGTATAGCTGTGTCTAGGCATATACGCAGTGTGACGCGGATAAAGATCCCCTACCCCCACTAGAGATCCACTCCCCCGTCGAACAAAATGGATAAGCTAGTGCCAATAGTAAACAAGTTGCAAAACGTGCTGTCTTCGTTCATTAGCAGCGAGACGCTTAGCCTGCCGCACATCGCGGTAGTGGGTGCGCAGTCAGTAGGGAAGACGTCCCTGCTGGAATCGCTAGTTGGGTTAAGTTTTATGCCAAAGGGTGAAGATATTGTAACGAGGACCCCTATCATTATACAGTTAACAAATTCAAAGTCGGAAGAATGCTACTGTACGTTAACCTATACCGACTATGAAAATAACCGAGTGGAAAAACATGTAGACGATTTTTCCATTTTGAATGATATGCTCATAGATGTGACGGAAGAAATTACTGGAGGGAATAAGTGCATTAAGGAAACACCAATAATTATAGAAATACACAAAAGTGACGTTCTAGATTTAACCCTAATTGATTTGCCAGGGTTAACAAAGGTACCCGTAGGAAATCAGCCACAAAATGTAGAGGAACAAATTGTGAATTTGGTAAATAAATATATAAAAAATCCCAACTGCATCATTTTAGCCGTGTCCTGTGCTAACATCGACTTAGCCAATTCGGACAGTTTGAAAATGGCTAGAAGTGTGGACCCGAAACATGAAAGAACCATAGGAGTTATCACAAAATGCGACATGGTGGAGAAACCCGAGATATGGAAGAAGATGATTAGCGGTTCATTGTACCCACTAAAAAAAGGGTTCGTGGCAGTTGTCTGTAGGAGTCAGAAAGACGTGGAGGATGACACCACCATTGAAGATTCGTTGAGGAAGGAGGAAGAATATTTTAATCAGTGTCTAGATCTTTCGAATCAAATGGAATGCATTATGGAATGTGGAATTAAGAATCTAGCGAAAAAATTAAATAATATCCTTATTGAACATATTAAAAATACCGTCCCTTTTTTAAAACCTAAAATAGATGCCTTGAAAAGCATAGAAGAGGAGAAGTTACTAGAATTAGGAGAACCTATGGATAATATGAACCGGTCTGAGTATTTAGCAGTCCTGGTGAACTACATCACCAAATTTTCTCAGCAATATCAAGACATAATAGATGGAAAAGTGTTTTATAAGGACCGAGTGGATGAGCTAAAGGGAGGAGCAAGGATACATTACATTTTTAATGACTGGTATATAAAATCTTTAAATGATTTTTCCCCATTAGAATTGTTAACAGATGAAGAGATTCGAATAGCTATTCGTAATTCTAGCGGACCAAGAGGTGCCCTTTTTGTCCCAGAAAGCGCATTCGAAACGTTGATAAAAAAATTAATAAACTGTTTGAAGGAACCCTCCTTACGTTGCGCAGATCAGGTGTATGAAGAACTCATAAAAATTGTGGACAACTGCAGAATAGCAGATATGGAGAGATTTACCAATTTGAAGAGTGCAATAAATGAGCAGGTTAAAATATTGTTAAAAGATTGCCTACAGCCAACAAAAGAAATGATAAAAAATTTGATGTTAATTGAGCTATCCTACATTAACACGAGTCACCCCGATTTCCTCAATGAACAGTTTATGAGGAATGTCTACGATAAGGACAACGATTACATGGAGGACTTGGACCACGCGGTGCACATGCAGAGCAACAGCAATAAGCTCCCGCACTCGAAAAGGGACTTCCAGGAGGGATACCCCCCCACGAGTGCCGGCAGCAACAACAACTGCATGAACAGCTCCACCGTTCTGCACCCGCACCAGCATCAACAGCATCAGCAGCATCAACAGCATCAGCAGCATCAACAGCATCAGCAGCATCAACAGCATCAGCAGCATCACCACACACCGCTTCACCACACACCGCTTCACCACACGCCACATCACCACCCGCCGCACCACCATCCGGCGTATAAGGAAGACGCCAAGCCGTGGAAAGGCAAAGACGATATGCGTCCCTTCAAAAATAAAGAAGGAACAAAAATTACGAACATCCACAACAGCAGAGAAAACGTCTTCGTTCTGCCAGTCATTCCTGAAAAAATAATTCCAGAATACTCCTCCTCCTCCAAGGAAATAATAGAAATCGATCTGATCAAATCTTTAATTAACAACTACTTTAACATTGTTCGAAAGCACATAGCCGATGCAGTTCCGAAAGCCATCATGCACTTCATGGTTAATACATCCAGGAAGACTATGCAGAAGGTGCTCATTTCCAATTTGCATAATAGCGAACTTTTTAATTTATTTAATGAATGCTCTTCCATAAAGGTGAAACGGAACAACTGCAAGAAGAATTTGGAATCCCTAAACCAGGCGATCAAGATGTTGGCGGAGATTAGGAATCAGGAGCTTTAGGGTTAACCTGGACCGCATCCCCTCGGGGTGGAAAAAATGGAAATACGTGGTCGAGGGTACGTTTGGGCTTGCGGTCCTAACTGCTTGCAGATTTTTATGCCTACTTTTATGTATCGCAATGCGGACGTGCATTTGTAAGAAAGCGAGAGAATGGATCGGAGACCACGAATGGAAAGCATCACCGTTCGTCTTCTATTTGGCCGTCATCTGTGGGTCATTTGGTTTCCATTCAGCCTCCATTTGGCTGTCATTCGTGGGTCATTTGGCCTCCATTTGCCCACCATTCACCGGCCATTTTTGTGTATCCCATCGCACAGCCCCACCGTACACATTTGTGAGCACCTGCAGAGTATGCACATGCACGAGCACAACTTCGTAAGTGGTATGCAAATAAGATGTTCTTTTTGACGCTATACAAAACTGCATACTTGTGCGTTCGTGCATACGAACTCAGAGTGCTCGCTTGTACAGCGCGTTCACTGCGCATATGTGCGCGCTGTGCTTTATTTTTAAGCCTTAATGTGAAAATGTTTGTGGCATGGCACGCCGCGGGAAAATGAGTACATGCATCTGCATATGCTTTGTGTGGACGCACATGTATTGGTACCCCCCCGAACGTGCAATGCGCTGTGTGTGAATTATGTGCTAACTGCCTTTTATCCCAATTTGAAACATGTATTATGTTCCACCCTCCACTTAACCCTTTGTTTTGATACCCGCACAACTATTTTTTTTTTTTTGATACGCATAGGAAGAAAAAAACAATTAAAAAATTGCTCATTTTTTTTTTTTTTTAAATTTAGTGAAATTGTTTGCGGACATTTCTGTTCGAAGCGGTTGCTATGTATGTGTCAGGGTAAGGAGAGGCACGCACTGTTCATGTTTGTTCGTTAGCTTCTTCGCATACTTGTTCGTTAGCTTCTTCGCATATTTGTTCATTCGCTTCTTCGCATATTTGTTCATTCACTTCTTCGCATATTTGTTGATTTTTTTTTTACTTTTTTCTCTGCCATTTTTCAAGGGGCCCATTTTGAGTAAAACAGCTTTAACATTTTACCCGCAAGAAGCGCAAAAAGGGAGGGGAATAATTTTTAACGCAGTTAAACTGACGCTAAAAAAAATAAAAAATAAAGAGAAAAAAAAAAAGGACAAAACAATTTGTCAGTTAAAAATATACGTGTCACATAATTTTAAAGGTAACGAAAAACTGACGAAACATGTCCCAACTTTATTTGTTCAACGGAATGATGGATATTTATTTAAAAAATTTTTCTACACAAATTGGATCATTAAGCAATTTTGCCTCTTCCTTAAGAGTCATTTTTTAGGGTTTCTTTTTTACCACATCGCATTTTGCGCAGTTCTTTGCGTTCCGAATAGTTGGCATTTGCTCGAGGGGTTAGCACAACTTTGATGTTCTTCAAACGTTGGTAATTTTGACATTGTTTTGTTTTAAGTGCGGACGAATTTTAATTTGGGGTTTATCCGATTTAAATTTCGTGCAGTAGGGAAAACGGCGTTCGTTCCTTCGTATCCCCATTTCGAAAAAGGACGAAATGCAATCGTGGGAATATAGTTCAAAACAGCAGGTTTCCAATTAAGATGAAGAATTAAACGATTCTAACGATGGAGGATTCGGGTGATCACAGCAGCACGAATTCTCACAAGAGGGGGGTTCATAAAAGATCAGACATTTTAAATGAGGATTACTATGCCAGAAGTGAGAAAAGGCGCAAGCTAAAGGCTGCCAAGAAGATGTAAGTGTGAGAGTATTTGCATCGTCGGATTGGTGTGCCCATTTGTGGGGCCCTTGGCGTTTTTGCTTATGTTCGGGTGCTAATTTGGTGCCCGTGTGTGTGGGTGTATTATGATGCAGTAGGAACTTCCTCTCATGAGTGCACACATGTTCGCGACATTTTGAATGTCTGCGCGAAGTGCGCCTCGTTTTGTGCTAAGTCCCGTCCATCTGTTTTAACAAAGACGCGGTTGAACACGTGGCATACTCGTGCATATTTCAAGCTGTTATTTTAAGTGGACGTTTGGGGGAAGTTCCCCGGTAAAGTCGCTCAGTACAGCTTGCCGCGTTCACCGTTCACTTGTCTTTTTTCACTCAACCTTACTGTACACATATCGGCCATTGCCCTTTTTCCCCATCTTGCAGGGGCGAAGAAGGGGAGTTCCCCCAAAACGTGAAGAGCAAACTGAAGGAGTACTACGAAATGCGCTTCGACAAAAGAGTGATAAACCTGCCATTCAGCACAGACTCAATAAACATCCAACAGAGGGGGTTTCATGATTACAGTAAAGACATGAAATTAAAAAAAAATCACATGAACAAGCCATTGTGGATATGCTCAGACGGTTTTATATACTTAGAAATGTTTAACAGTTGTAGTAAGCAGGCATCGGATTTTCTCATAACGATTGCGGAACCGATCTGTAGACCAGAATTAATTCACGAATTTCAGCTAACTATTTTTTCTTTATATGCAGCCATATCCGTGGGGGTTACCCTCGATGAGTTGTTAGTAAACTTGGACAAATTTTCGAAAAACTTTTTGCCAAACGAGTTAGTACATAACATTACCAAAAGTGCCGAATCGTTTGGGAAGGCAAAATTAGTACTTAGAGAAAACAAGTACTACATTGAAGCTACAAATAAATCAGAGTTGGATTATCTATTAAAAAATAGCATAATAAAAAATGCAAGGTTGTATTCAAGTGACAATAACAGTGACCATAAAATTAAGAATATGTTTACGCGGAACAATAATTTTCAGGAGAGTAAAACTGGTCAAGGTGCAGCTGATAGTAGTGCACCTAATATTGGTGCAGCTAATAATCAGAGCAATTTTTTAAGCGAAGCTGGCAGCGATAGGAAGCCGAAGGATACCTACGTGACGTACGAGGCGCCCGTCTTGGACACTGCTCAGCTGGGTTATAAGAATTTGCATATAGTTAGGCGGAGTTTCACCGCCACTTCGTTTGTTCCACCCTTGGGCAATATATTTTGCCGTGTTTCAGCTGAATAGCTATATCGTGTGGGGGAAAAGCCCCCCGAATAAGGCATATCTTTACACTTTGCACCACAAACCCCTATAAATGGCACCCTTTTTTTTTACAGGCTTCAAAATAAGCGAAAGCGAAAAGCAGCTAATGCTACAGGAGAAAAAGAATGCGAATGAAAATTTAAACGAGAATTCAGCAACGTCAGCTGAGGTTTATTCATTTGAAGTGAACTGCGATAAAATAGAAGAGGTAAAACAGGAGGCATTGCAAACAATGCAGAGGCCTCTACTAATGGAATACGATTTTAGGAGAGATAAAAAGAACCCCAATTTAATTTGCTCGTTAAAAAGTCATGTGCAGATTAGGTACTACCAAGAAAAGGCTTTGAGAAAAATGTTCAGCAATGGGAGGAGTAGGTCGGGCATTATAGTTCTTCCCTGTGGTGTGGGTAAAACGTTGACAGGAATTACAGCTGCTAGTACTATTAAGAAGTCGTCCCTCTTTTTAACCACATCAGCGGTAGCTGTGGAGCAATGGAAAAAGCAGTTCGAAGATTTCACAAATATACATCCAAGGCATATAAGAATTTTGACTTCGGATTATAAATTCGATTTGTGGCCAATTAACGAAGCAGGGGTGTTAATTTCGACATACACCATGTTGGCATACTCAGGAAAAAGGAGTGAACAAAGTTTGAAGATTGTAAATGACATAAGGAGAAGAGAGTGGGGATTACTCGTTTTTGACGAGGTGCAGTTTGCCCCAGCACCATCATTTAGAAGAATAAACGATATAGTAAAATCGCATTGTAAGCTGGGTCTAACAGCAACCCTGGTAAGGGAAGATTTGCTGATCAGGGATTTACAGTGGATTATTGGGCCCAAGTTGTACGAAGCTAATTGGGTTGAACTGCAAAACAAAGGGTTCTTGGCGAAAGCCTTGTGCAAAGAAATATGGTGTAGTATGCCCAGCTCGTTTTATAAATACTATTTGAAGTCAAACAGCTTTATTAAGAGAAGACTCTACACTTGCAACCCCAGAAAGCTAATGATGTGTGAATATTTAATAAAATATCACGAACAGAATAATGACAAAATTATCGTTTTTAGTGACAACATATTTGCCCTTTTGCACATCGCGAAAACTTTAAACAAGCCATTTATATATGGGAAGCTTTCTCCTATTGAAAGAATAGCAATCATCAACAAGTTTAAAAATGACTCCAACATTAATACTATTTTGTTGAGTAAAGTTGGAGATAACGCAATCGACATTCCTATTGCAAATGTGGTTATTCAAATATCTTTCAATTTTGCGTCGAGAAGACAGGAGGCTCAAAGATTAGGAAGAATTATTAGGCCAAAAAATAAAGCTAATGAGAAAAAAAACATTAACGACCCGGACTCCTTCTTTTACAGCCTGGTTAGTAAAGACACCATAGAAATGTGCTACTCTGATAAGAGGCAGAGGTTTCTCATCAACCAGGGCTATGCCTACAACGTCCTTAGTGACAACATTGTCGATTTTAATAAATTAAATTTGGTATACAAAAATAAAAAAATTCAGGAAAACTTGTTAAAGTGTATTTTGGCAAGTACGGACGATGGTAATAATGACGAAGATGACGACCTATTTGAGGATCCCAGTTATAAAAAAGATACTCCAAAAATGGGAAGTAAAACAAACATAGTTTATTCGCATGGCAAAAAGGATGACGCGCTGAAGAAGGTGGACAGTGGAGGTTTGCTAAAATTGTCTGCCAACATGGATGTAACCTTTAGTGACAAAAAAAAAACCTCTCAGAAGAAGTTCGCTGATAAGCACATTCTTTTTAGGAAGTTTCTAAATCAGAACAGGTAGTTCCGCTCGAGGGCACGGGTGTGGGGGGTATTTCCCCGTCGGGCATTTTTTCCATCCAAGAAAAGGGAGTACATGTGTGCATGTATATGCCCAGCCACGCGTCGCTGTGTGTAATTTACACGGACAGAGGAGGAAGAAGAAGAGGAAGAAGAGGAAGAAGAAGAAGAAGAAGAAGAAGAAGAAGATGAAGATGAAGAACGAATGGGTATTATTTGCCAGAGGGGGGAGGGGGAAGCGGCCTTGTGAATGTAAGTCACGCACATTGCATGCTTATTCGGCGTAATTGGAGACAAACGCAGAATCGTCTTAGCAGCTTTGCGTCCGCGGCATGTCCATATTCACAAATCTGTGAGGTGTGTCGCCACAGAAATGGACTAATGAAATGGTATACATGTACGCATGGTATGGTAAGATGCGTGTTCTCAACACCGCCACCCGGAGGTACTTTTGACTCTTTCAAGGGCAAGAATAGTAAATTATTTGTAAACGCAAAAACCACAGAGTGATCCTCATGTAGGACAATCTCGTTTTATTTACCTTTTGCTTTTCTCTTTCTGGACTTGCACGAGGCTACTGTATATATTTTGTTTCCCCTTTTTTTTAAACTCACCGAATTGCGTTATTTGGGCGTGTTTGTGCATTTGTGAATGTGTCTGTATGAACATGATACAAACATGGTGCTATCCGCATATGTGTTCATAATTAAAAGTGATCAAATTGGAAAAAAAAAAAAATTTCATCTTTGCTCATATTACTTTTTTTGTTCCAACCATTCGAAAAAAGTAGAACCCAAGTGCTGGCTGTGCGCAGTTGGTATGAACTACATGGGACACGCCGCAAAAATGTATCTTTGGATTTTCTTTATTCGCGGGGGTGCCGTAACTGTTTTACTATGCAACTGAGGTATGGTGTCATTTCACCACTTTTTTTTTTACTCTCACGCATTTACATTTGCGTTTGCATTTGCATCGCCTTTCTTTATTTTCATTGGGAATTAACAGCCATGTTATAAGGAATCCCACGTCGTGTGCCACACCATCATGAGGGGGGAGGGGATACTCTATACGAACACGTGCATAGTTGAAGTCCTCCCCATGCCCACATGTGTTCATTCGAATGATATTGCCATTCCGAAGTTATGTTACCTATGCGTTGCACAGATGATCCCATGTCGTTTTACGATTTTAACCCGAAATATGGGTAAAGGGAACAAATTTTTGGAAAAAAAGGAAAGAACATGCAAACTGTTTTATAAAGTTCGTACAATTAACCAGTTGTGATTGAATGCCATTTTTTGCACTTGTTCTGATTTTAAGCAGAAGCTGAAAAAAAGTTATGACGCGGCCTCACAGGTGAGAGAAAATATTGCATACATTTTTGCACAAAAAAAAAAAAAGAAGTATTATACAATTAGTATATACTGTATCGCCAAAATTGTTGGAGAGCTTTTGCTAGCACTTCTGCCCCCGGCATTCATATGAACGTATACGCATATGTATAGCAAAATGTTGATGGCGTGAAAAAAACAAGTGGTTAATTAAAATTTACTATTCGACGTTTTCCCTTTCGATAGAGCAACTTTTTTTTTTTTTTACCATTAAAGAGGGACAAAAAAGGAACAAAGCAGTATATGAAAGAAAAAGGAATCCCCCCAAAAAGGAAAAATAGCGAAAAAACGAAATTATAGAAAAGCTTACAAAATTTTAAAACAGAATAAGGAAGAGAAAAAAAAAAAAAAAAAAAAATTTAAGTGTACCCTTTGGCATAATAGCTACATTTTTTACAATTAAAAAAAAGAGATAAAGGAAAATGAGTTCCAACTATAGTGATGTTGTGCTCCTGGTTCAGTTTTCAAGGAAAATAGAAAGTAGAACATTCGTTGAATACAATTCGTTGAAGTTGGCCCTAAATGGTTAGTAGCCGCAGAATAGATAGGCTTGTAAAGGCGCAGTTATAAAAACAAATGAACGAACAACACATGGGATTAACACGCTTTAACAATTCCACGTCGATTGCGCTGTTAATCTATGTGTGTAGCAGTTTAGTTAGGCATTTATGCAGATATCCATGACTGCATCAGTGTGCGTCTGCTCTAGCAATTATAAAAAGTTTCGCACGAATGCTGTGTTTATACAAATGGGCATATATGTACACTTTTTT
>NC_020399.1:932752-944765 GCF_000321355.1 Plasmodium cynomolgi strain B
CGCCAGGAATTTGCCAATTATACGAACAGGCCATAAAAGAGAATGACCCCACCGTGCAAAGAATAACATATAACATGAACGATTTGTTTTTGTACATTGACAACATACAAAAGATGACCTTGATGCTGTTAGTGTTAAGAGAAAAGGAGAGAAAAAAAAAAAAAAATGAGTTGAGAGGAACGAGAATGAAAAAGAAAAAGAAATAGCCAATATGCCGCACGCTCCTCATTCGCGTAGACAATTTTGTGAAGAGCGAGATAGGAGGGCACTTCATCTCGCGAGATGGCTATCGAATGTGCGTTTGGAAAAATGTGCCCCTACATTTGTAAAGCTAAAATGTGTGTTACTTTTTTTTTTTTGCAGATTCCATCAACCCTCGTGGACTTACAAACCGCATGACAAGAAATGGATAAAACAAAAGCTGGTTGAGCATATAAAGGATCAAATAGGGCAATAAAATGTGCCTCCACGTGTGTGTAAAGTAGGGCGGAAGATGGTTCACCTTGTGACGCGACTGTTCTGCGGTTCCACCGGTGTGATGATCCCCAGCTCGATGATGCACATTTTGCTGCCAGACCTCGATTCGCCAATCAAAACGGAAGAGAAAAAAAAAAAAAAAAGAGGGAAAGAAATTTAACAGTTCAAACAATTTTTGCACTCCCTGGTCGTTCCTTTGTTTATAATTTATTCCCCAGTAAATACCCTCTGTACTTTTCCAGTGCATTTTTGTAGTCTTCATCCAGTTTATTCTTCAGTTGCTCTTTCCGTTCATTTGTCTATTCGGAAAGTGGAGCCGGGAGGAAAAGAAGGTGAAGACATGAAAATGGGAGGGGTGCAGGAGAGGGAGATTGAAAAGAGGACAAAGAAAAAATGAAAACGGAAAAGAGATGAGAAAAAGGAGAAAAGGCGAAGTGGCGAAATCGAGAGTTATATACATTATTTATATGAAACATTTTGAGCAACACTATCTGCAGTGCATTCTTCTCATGCGTAGTGAAACATGCTTTATTCATTTGCCTTTCCCATGCTGCATTACCCTCCCCCTCCCCCTTTTTTTTTTTATCATAGACTTGTGTGTATGGGGCGCGCGTATGTGTATGTATAAATATATATACACGTGTGTATGTGACTTACGTTTTGCTCCTCCTTCCTCAGAAGTTTTTCCCTCTCCTACAAACATTTTTTAAATTTTAAAGGACATTTCAAAGTGAAATATTTTCATTCGCACGTGTAAGGTGGAAAGGGAAAATTAAAAAAAATGGCAAAGCGGTGAATCGGTAGAGCGGTGAAGCGACGGAGCAGCAAAGCGGAGCAACCGCGATACTCACCTCGCAGAGCTGGAACTGCCTCCTCACTTTTTCCTTGTTCACGTATATCTTGTTTTCAACCCATAGCAAAAATTCGTCGATCTCTTCCTTGGTCTGCAGGGGAGGCCCACGCAACGACAGGGGGGTTATGCATATGTATACGTGCATACTCATGTGTAGAGACAGTCTCCATTCCCATTTGTAAGCATAATGGACACACGCCCAAATAAATTACCGAGTTTAGCAGGTTCTCTTCCATTTCGTAAACAAAGACACAACCGCTGGAGTCGCCAATGATAATCTTATTGTATGAATACTTGTATACGTCTTTGAGTGGAAGGGAGATGATGATATGTCAATACACGAATGGATTTGTGCATCTACGCATATGTACAGGTGCACAATCGAAGTTATGCTAATTATGATTCCCCCAACAAAAATAATTTGAACCCCTGGGAAGGGCGAATTCAAAGTTAGCGTCATTTTAAAAGTGCAATCTATGCAAAAGTGTAGGGATGGGAAGATTAGGCGGGTTTCAAACGGATCTAACTGTATACTATTTCGTGTTTTTTAATTTTTCCTACCATCTTCATTTTTACTCATCAAATAGTCGTTCGTGTCTACAAATGTATCCGAATTTTCGCCGGATAAGTCATCATTCAGATCCTTTTGGACATTATTTTTTTTTTCCACCGAACTAAATATGCTAGTGTCACCATTTTGGAAGATGCTAATACATGTCAAGCTGTAGCTGCTGATCGATAGGGAGTACATACAGTGATTTTTTTGCTCCATTAAATTCCATATTTCTATGTGTCCATTTATTTTTCCCACGAATATGACGCTTATTTTGGTTTGACTGAATTCGCAGCAGGTGTATATTTCGTTGCTTCTGCGAGGAGGGATGGTCGGCATGCGTGCGCTCGGGTTAGCAGGCTATTCTGTTGGTTTAGCGGTTAATCCTTCGGATCACCGTTGAATCGTTCATTCGGCGCATTTGTGAGCAGCCGCCTCTCTCACATTCCTCGGCGAAGTGATGTGCAAACGACGGAAACATGCCAATGGTGGACTCAACTAGCACATAAAAAAATGGCGCACAAGGACGAAACGATAGAGGCATGTGCAAACATAAAAAGAACTCGTTAGCCTACTTGGGTGATACATATAGGGGATGCTCCTCATTTTCTTTCCACAGGGAAAAGTTCGTATCAGTTAAGGTTAGAATCAAATATTTCATGATGTTGTTTCTTTTTACACATATGAGCGTCTTGAAGCTTTTGTAGTCCTTTAGTGGGAGGGGGGAAAATAATCCGAATAGATGAAGAGAAGATAGTCAAGCTTGGCTTTTCCCCTTTGGGGAAATGTAAAAAAATCTCTCTGTGTTGTTTGCGCTTAATATGGGGAAGTTGCATGAGAATTCGTTCAGGTGACTAGGGTGTGAACGAACACTAATACAGACGTATAGCTTGATGGAAAACGCAAATGAACAGATGTATTATCTATGTGACTGTTTTGCGTTTTTTCCTTCCTCACATCGTTTATTTTGTTTATAATAGAATAATTTTTTTCCTTTTGCATGCACCCGTATATGTTTCCAACTACGTATTCTCCTTCTTCCTGCAAAGGTGAAGTGTCGAACGTGGAACCTGGTGCGGAAGAAATTGCGCAGAGAGGCGGGGACACAGCTTGGCCTCAGCTTCAGCCGCAACTACAATCGCAGTCGTATTCGTAGTCGCTTGACCAAAGGGAGGCGCGTTAAAAGACAAAGCAGTAACAATGGCAGTGTAATAGTAACCACAACTAGCAACAAGGAAAGAGTGCACATTTCTGCGCAAAGTGCTCGCGTCGCCAAACCAATCAGAAATAAATTACCGAAAAGGCAAAGAAAGAGGACACGTTGCAATTTAATTCCATAAAATGGAAGTACGTGAAGCCTAATGAGTACTCTGTGAGGAGTGCAGTAGATCAAATGACATTTCGTGAGTGGGAGTTCACACTGGCAGTGTGCTTAATCCTACGCATGCGCTTTTGTGCTTGGCGGCTAATGGGATAGCAGTGGCTGATATACGCTTATGTGATCTCGCGCAGGGGGGTAGGCTGCTACCTGTGTTGGGTCTGGTCGAATTTATTTTGAACAGAGGCTTGAAGCTGTATAGGTCATCAACTAACTCTTTTTCTTTCTTCTTTGCGCTAACTTTTACTTCGATTATTTCTATGTTTGTGGCGTCCCAAAGGAGTATCGTCCCATCGACTGAGGGGAAGGTTTATGTATGTGTATGGGAGGGGGGAGAACGAAAAGGAATCACGCGTTGGGGGTCCATACACGCAGGCATACAAACATGGAAGCTTACAAAAATGCAAGAATATATGCATAAATATGTACGCGTTTCCATTCATGCACTTCCACGACCGTATTGCAAACCGGACAAACGAGAGCTCACCCGAAATGGAGATCAACAAATGGAAATTCTTCTGATTGTTAATAGATATTTTTTTTTCACATATCACTAAAGTTTTGTCGTTCAGAAGTAGGAGAGATGTCACTTCCCTTTTGTGTGAGTGCTCTATGCTGCTAAATATATAGGGTTCTATGTCAACCGTTTTTTCATCTAAATAGAAAAATAAGCGATGCGGTGGTATAGGTTAAGCAGTGGTAGTGAGGTAGACATGTAAACTTCCTTTACGCATGCTTAATAACATATAGACACGTATCCATTTTTTGTACTTATTTTGGAATCTAAAAGGGGTCTTCCTTGAAAATTGGGGGGGAGCTTCCAAACGACTAGCTGCGCAGGGGAGAAGGTTTTTTTTTTTTTTTGGTGTGTGTGAGGGTAAAATATACGGCATAGAAGCAGTAGTAATGTGTTAGAAAACATATTTATGAGTGATGGGTGAACATGTGTTGTTCGGTTTGTCGAACTAAAGGATCCGAACCAGTCCGTTGCTACATCCCGCAATGACGACATCGTAGCCCTTTCCGTTCACAACCGCACTGGAAATTTGCTGCACGGAAGGAATAATTATTTTGAATGGTGAAGAGGAGTGCATGTAGCGTGTCATCAGGCGAGGTAGCATTCGGTTAGTCCGCCCAGTTCGTTTAACTGTAGTTTGCGCCATCTCATCCTATTTCGCGTGGACTCATCCCAGTTCGCGTGGACTCATCCTATTTCGCGTGGACTCATCCCAGTTCGCGTGGACTCATCCCAGTTCGCGTGGACTCATCCTATTTCGCGTGGACTCATCCTATTTCGCGTGGACTCATCCTATTTCGCTCTGCTTTATTGGCCAAATAACTCTGGAAAAGGGCCGTGAAACGCTCTCCGAATACGCGCTCCTCATTTCGGTTACGTAGGGAGATATCAAGGCGCAAAGAGGGTTTATGTAGTTGGAGTAGGACCAAATGAGGATATAGCTGTCCGTGTTGACTCCTTCGATAAAATTGTCGTTTTTGTAATTATTCACATATATTATAAAGATGAGGTAGTTTATTAAGGGCAGGTACAGCGTGAACAAGACTACTTTATCTGTTGTATATTTCACATCTGTGTATATAAATATTTTGTTTAATTTTTTGGCATGTTTGAAGGACAGTATGTCTATGTTTTGAGCATTGGGTTGTTCATTCGTTTCCGTAATTAGGGTATTTTCAATTAGGCATTTTTCCATGACGGGGAAAAGCTTATGAAGAAATTTCTGGAGCTTATTGGATCTGAATATTTCTTCTTTTTTTTTCTTTAAAAAGTCAATGTTGTACTGTACTCCTAAATTTTTGTACACTGCCTTGTACGTCTGGCAATTTTTTTCCTCATGGATTATGGAATTGTTTGAGAAAAAATCTAGCGTTTTCGCCTGCACCACTGAAGTGGTCTACAAGTGAAGGTTAACAAGGTGGAAGGGGTGGGGTAAAAAATGGTGCTAACTCTTTCGTGTGAATAATATTAACACTTTTTTTATTCATTGTTTCGTCCGTTTGTCATCCTTATTGTTTTTTTTATCATTTTTTTTGTCATTTTTTTTATCATTTTTTTTATCATTTTTTTTTTTTTTTTTTACCAGTTCGTTTCCCTTGATGGGTATGAAATGGTCATACTGAGTAAACTGAACCTCGGCTCCTACATTCTTTCTTTTGCTGATATAGAGACACTTTTTGTATTTCTTCCTATTTTCTGTGACTCTAGTTGCTTTTATTTCCTGTTCAATTTGTTGCTTGTACAACGAAAGGTAATTTTGGGGCTTTATGAAGACGCAGCTTAGCTCCCGTTTGTCCGTTCCATTTTGGTTTGCTGATGGATCGGCGGGGCGTTTGCCTTTCTGCGGGGGAGGTGAAGCGGTAAGATAAGTTCTAGCTAATGAACAGCTGAAATGGGACCGGTTAGAGAGGGTTAGAGACCCGCGGTGAAGAGGGCAAAAAAGGGATCACAAAAAAGGGGTGACAAAAAAGGGGTGACAAAAAAGGGATGACAAAAAAGGACTGTACCTGGAGGAAGTAGGAAAATATCTCCTCGTCGACAACCACGGCGTGATTTCCTTTGTAGTATTTTTTCGAATCTTTGAAAATTAATACGTCTTCTAGTTTGTATTTCTGAAGGGGTCAGCGGGGTTCACCAAATGGTGTGGGGGCCAATTTTAGGGCATTTTTGAGGATGGAAGCGCGAATGAGGTCGCAAAGGGGGTCTCAAATGGGGCAGTATATATATATGTGTTTGCTTCTCAGCCAGAGCGATGAACATTTTTAGATGACGCTCAAAGCGGGAGAGCAGATCTAGACACGCACAAATGCGCACACGTGTGTGCGTGGAAGTCGACGCTTTTACTGTTAAGGAATTCTTGATTGAAAGAAACTCGTCCGTGGTCAGGTACTTTTGCGCGAGGGAGAAGAAGTAGTTTTTATTTATGCAGACAGCTTGCGAGTTCTTAAAAATAAGGGTACTAAAGTCATTGCAGAAGTCTAGCCCCAGAATACTTTTGACGTTTTTTTCTAGCTCTACGTTTACGGCACTGCATGGAGGAAAACATAAGGGATGTAAAATGGAGGGGTTCACCTAATGGAGCATCACATGATAATTCCTCCCATTTTGTGAACATGCATTTCCGTTGGAGAGCTCCTTTTGTAATTGCCTGCCCGTTGAGGTAGCTACAGATATATGGTTTACTAATCTAGCTGCACGATACTGTGTAAAGGCGGTTGTCTATATTTCGTTCATTTCCAAACACGTATGACTACTTTCTTTGCCTATCTGTGCTGTCGTGCGGCGACGTTAACAAGAATTAACCTTATTAACAAATTAGCGTTTTTCGGGTGCGCCTTGGCATCGGCAAAGTTTTCCGTTTCCTTGTGTACCATGCCTAGGTCGGACAGGGTTCTATTCTTTAAAGTGTGTTGCTTTTTATCGGCACTTGCACCTTTCACTCTCGTGTCATTTTCGTTTTTTTTGTTTCATTTGTTGTTTTTTTTTTTTCATCATTATCTCTTTCATTTTTGTTTTTCACATCAATTTCGTTTTTACTTTTGGAGTCTACTTTTTCCAATTTGTTTTTACTGTCAATTTCGAGTTTTTTTTTACTCATATCATTTTTTTTTTTTAAATGTTCCTTTCGTCCATGTTCAGTTTTTTCACTGTCTTTTTTTTTCTTTGGGATTTTTTTCTCACTAGAATTGGAAATGGCATTTTTGCCCTTCATTATTTTTTAATTATTGCGGGTAGGGGGGGATTTAAGCAATGTTTTTTTTACTGCTTACGTTTTGGAGGGTATGCAATAAAAATGTAAAGTTTTACGCTTTATGTAGTATTGGGAATGACGCAGGGGGGGGGGGGGGGAAATAAAAGATGACAAAAAATTAGGACAAATATGACGTGTGGATTTTAACATGGGCACAATGGACAGATGAGTCACATTTCCCTTTTGAGTAAACGTGAGTAGGCACACCGGAATGAAATTTAACCAAATGTAAAAAAAGGGGGGCGCGAAAAATTACCGCAGGAGAGTCTATTAAAAGCTACTCTCTCGTGTGCGCCGCTTGCGCAGCGGCGAGAGGTGAATAAAAACGAAAAATGGAAGAAAAAGAGAAGGAAAAATAGAAGAACATATTTTTGGCGATAATTAAATGTGGGAGTCCATATGGCAATTTCAAACGCATATTTTAAATTAAGCTATTTACGCACGAGGTGGCCACTTAAGAAATGTGCCCACTGCAAAGTATGCAAAATTGAAGCCTTGCCAAAAATGGTAAATAACGTGAAGGTTAAAGAGGGATGTTTTGCTTCTACTTTTTTTTTTTTGCTTCTACTTGTTTTTTTTTTTTGCTTCTATTTTATTTTTATCAAATCCTGCTCCAGCGCGGACAAAATGGTTTGTATATTTTTTTTATTCCTTAACAATTTATCCTTATTTTCATTTAATTTTCTTTCAACGTAAATTTTGCCATCATTTTCCTTGGAGGCTTTATGCAGTACATAAAGACCGTAGACACTGACCTTTGGGAGGAAAAAAAACAGAAAAAGTTTTCATCCTCTAGTGAAATAACAAGAGAATAGTCCACTACATAATTTTGAATGCGTAGGAGTACACGTACGCACGCCTACTCATACGTATATGTTCATAGGTGTACACTCATATCACACACCGTCGTGTGCGCATTTTTACAGAGCTGATTATTTCATTGTATCTCTTTCTCCGAACCAAATAAAAAACAGAGTGGGTGACTGAACCGATGGCAAAGAAAAAACCTGTCATGAATAGACCCAAAATCTCTTTATTTTTATACCCCTTGGAATTATTTTCAGTTAATATCTACAAATGGAAGAATGTGAGATGAATGAAAAGGAATGCATACTGGAATAATTTCTGAGTGTTGGAGATTTGGAGGGGATGGATAATTACAGAAAAAAAAAAAATAAACGCATGAGTAGGCGCGCCAGATTGGGATGAACAATTGCAACATGTGCGTGCGAAATGCCTTATAACGTCATAGTGTGTATATGCGCGCTTCTGTGTACTTGAATTTTCTCCTCCGTCAAGTTCGATTTAACAGTTAACAGAGCATTCAATTCATCAAAGGCCTTTCGGAATTTGGCCTTTTTTTCTTCATTCAGGCAGTTGCAATTGCTGTTGACTGACTGGGATGTAAAGGTGGGTGAAGGGGGGGGGGGGGAATAAAAAGGTTGGCGCGGTTGGGCAAGCTCGCAAGTGCGCAAAATGGCACACTGGCACACTAACAAATGGCAAGCTCGTTTAACATAAAAAAGCGTGCTAAAACCGAAACGATGAGCTGGCCAAACGAAGGTGCGCATGTCATTATCGTGTGATACGATTCTGTGTTAGCGAAAATGCTACAAGCTTTTTATCTTAGTCGGCCAAGTATGCCATATACGCTCCGCCCAAATGTGCAGCAGTTAAACTCCCCGGTGATGACCATAAGGCATACGCGAAATGCTCATGTGCTACGCAATGTGTGTTCAAACCCAATGCGGAAGCAATTGTTCCATGGGAAGGCGTGTAATTAGAGTTTCTCCACGCGTATAAGCATCATACATAAATGTGTGTATATGTACAAAGGTACGTACGCATGCACACCCCTCCACACACACATACACGCGTATGCCTCAGCTTATGCTCAAATACATAATGAAATTCGTTTCATTAAACGGGTTTACCTCTTGTAGTGAATACAGAGAGCCCCTATCTAGTTCATTTTGGGCTTTTCGTATTGAGTCGATTATTATTTGTTCTGAAAAGGGCTTCTTTTGCATCAGGAGGATGCTGTGCTTTGGGGGAAAATCAAAACGGTTCAAATTTTTCAAACTGTTCAGTTCTGTCAAAGCGGTTGAGTACTTTTCATTTTTGCAAAACTTGGCTGATGAACAAAATGTTTTTTTCACAAATTGCTTATTAATTTTTCTCACACTTGTGGAAAAAAGAATATCTGTGTGTGAATGCATTTTTATTTTTTTTCTCCTCACAATTGTTGTTACACGAAATGTGTTTTTAAGGCATTTCCCTTCATACGTTTGCACGCTTGACACTTTTTACACGTTTGACACGTTTGCACGCTTGACACATTTTACACGTTTGGCACGTTTGACGCGTTTGACACGTTTGATACCTTCTTATGTATCTTATCCTTCCTGTTCTCTACAGGTTGCATTTGATCTAGTTATCACGTTACGAAAAAATAATTTACGTTCATGTGCACAAATCGCAGTGCGAGTCATGATTATAAAACCTTGCAAACGTGTACACCTCAATTTTTTAACTCACCTCTGCTCGCTTTGTTTTTAACTTGGAAGCATTTCTGCTCATGTGCAAAAGGCGCGACGTTTAAGTGTTTACCTGCAATGCTGGATTGCCCATTTGAACGATTAAAGGGTCAAGCCGCTACGGTGCTAATCTGTAAGCCGCTAATCAATCGGGTGAACTGCAATCTGCTAATCTGCCAATCTGTGAACGGCTGAGCGAGGAATTGCCAAATTGCTGAACGCAAAGTACGAATTTTCTAACTCGTGAAGAGGCATATTTTCCTTTTTATGCTGACATGCATATATGTGTTGAGTTCAGTTGACACAATTTCAATGAGTGCTCGCATAAGTTCAAAAGTTAACATAAACACTGATACATTACATGACATGTCATGACTCACACTTAAGTATCAATTTCCGTAAAGATTTCTTTTGCGAAAATTGTTCGTGCGTAGCTCTATTTTTTCTTGCTTTCCCCAAACGATTGCAATGTCACGCTTTGTCATAAAACGTATCCATCCTTAAGCGATTACGATAAAAAGGATTTACATAAACATATATGCATCATATGAGTATATATATATATATTTTTTTTTTTTTTTGCCATATATTGTATACAATATATTTCTTTTTAAGAAAAAAAAAAAATTCATAATAAATACATTTCCCTTTGCTTTGAAAAAAACATAGTATGCATACTCGTATGTATGTTTATCACTTTATAAGTATGTAAGTAAATATGTGACATACCTTTTCTTTTGCTTTGCTTTTTCACATTGTAAAAAAGAAACCAAATTTTTTTCCTCTCATATTTCTTTAAATCCAAAGATTCATACTTTTAAATTTTACATACGAAAGAAAGGAAGAAAAAAAAAAAAAGCTGAAAAGTCGAATTAACGATAGTAATAAGTTTAAGTGTTAACATTTTGGTTAAAACTTTTTCCCATTCTTCTTATTCTTCGCACTCTTTGCTTCCCTTTTACAAATAGAACGAAAAAATGGGGTCCTCCATCCAGCCATCAAGATTTTTAGATAGTAAGAACCCTTGAAGAAGAAGAAATGTGTTTAGCGTGAACTGTTATGTTACATACGTGTACATGTTCATGCGTGTACATGTTCATACGTGTACATATTCATACCTGTACATATACATACCTGTACATATACATATGCGCGTACGTACATTTGCAAACAGTGTTACACATATACGTGTTCTCATATGAGTGTACGAATTTACTCTTGTATGAAGTAATTTCCCATCATTTCTTCCCCCGTATATCAGCACAAAGCGCGCATTCGTTCGACATGTGTACATTATAGCAACCTGTTCGTATAAGAAAGTGTATATTTTTTGTGTTGCACGGTGTTAGATAATTGTGTTGTGTAACCATGTGTATATATTAGGAGGGGTGTTAAAAATGTGAAAACGAGCATCCCCCCAAAAGTGTTCTGCATGATTATGCGCGAGCCAACATGGTGCTTCGTACACTTTCGCGCACCTCTCCCATTTGAGGAACCGTCCTCACACTTTACGTGCCCTTTTACGTACATTCCTCCCCTCCGCAGGTGCCGTGCTATCCCTGTTTGCTATGGTCATTTCGGCAGCATTCCTCTACATGTTTTCAGAATTTTACTTGTTATCATTCGAAGCTAAGTTACTTAACAACAAAGTAAGCATGGTGTTGTCTCGTTTATTTCCATTCAAAGTAAGAAACGCGAAAATGAATAATGAGAAAGTAAGAGAGCCAAAAAAAAAAAAAAAGACTTGGTGTATGCACGTAAACATGCACGTGTCGCATTTAAGTAGAACACTGTTTATATATGTACTTATGTGTGTATGTATGAAAAGAATTTTTTTTTTAATGATTGAACTAACTAAGCACATTTCGTTTTTTTCCTAGAAGACCTTCGAGTACAACCTGACCCACATATTGCTCCTGACCATATGCATAATCATCCTTAGCCTCAAGTAAAGCAACAAGAGATGAGATTGCACGTAGCTGTTCACAAATCGTGCGTCCAGGAGTTCTTGCTGCAGCGTTGTGTGTGTGCCTATTTGAGCATGTATAGTTATGCCCTCATCCGGAAATGTACTTTATGCATTTTCTCATCTTTTTTTTTTTTTTTTTTGCGTGCATTACGTAGGCCTGATTATAGCTTCCACAGCAAGCTCACCTTTAAGGAATGCAAAAGAAGCCAAGGGAAGGAAGATTCGCACAAAATGGATGACCTTGATAGAATGCAAAGAGACAAGAAAAAATGAATGCCAACTGAAACGTAACGACGCGACTACATGGGGAAAACAACCTGTGAATTCATTGTGCAGTCTATATATATATGCAGCTGTATATGTGTACGGACGTACCTATATATATCATATATATATATGTTTGTGTGTATGTATATTCGCGCACATGTATATGTATGTGCATACTGTATAATCGCATTCTGTGTTATGGTGAAGTATGT
>NC_020399.1:944905-978699 GCF_000321355.1 Plasmodium cynomolgi strain B
AATAGGAAAAAGCAAATTTTTTATAAATTATGCAGTATAAGTTATTTATTTAACTTTTTTTTTTTTTTAAATGTATGCATAAGTAGAGACGCCAAATTTAAATAAAGCAATAAAATTATACATGCCTATATATATACATATACCTGTATGTGTGCAGATCTTTACGCATGTTTAAAAACTCGTCAAAGTGTACATGCCAAAAAAAAAAGTTGGAAATTAAAAAAATCGGCAGGCAGAAATGCAGGATAAATTGTTATTTCCATGGCGGTGTACATTAGCCGGATCAAGTGCACGCAGTGTGCTCGCTAAACATTGTCATAATTGTATCACCAAAGGTATCATATATGGTTTGGCTACTGTTAGAAGAAATAAACGTTCTATGGATTTTGTTAATAATGTAAAAGAAAGTAGATACGTCTTCAATCAAGGGGTATATCGGGTAGTTGTGCGTATCGTTTGTAAAAAGTAAATTGCAAATATGTTTGTTCTCGTCCAGCTCTATACGCTTACAGCTGCGGGAGGGGGTGCACGTGTTCTTGTGTTCATGTTTGTTTTCTTCACCTTGGTTAATTTTTTTTCCAGTTGGATCGCCATTACTAACGCTGTGTCTATTGTCAATGGTACTGCAACCGTCGCTCTCACGGGGGTTGGTCCTATCCACTTCGTTCGCCCCGTTTTGGCGAACATCTGCTCTCTCTTCCTTAACCTTCTCTTCTATACTCTGGAATATCTTTCTATAGTGTTGTGCATTTTGGTTAATCATTTTGACAGTATCCTTCCTGTACACTGTTGGTTCATATTCATAGTATGCACAATAAATGACTCCTTCTTTGATTAATAAATCGTTGAAGTTTTTTACGAAGGACTCTCTTTCGATGTTCTTATGTTTGGTTTGCTCTTGGCCGTGCGTAGCTTCCCCTGTTTGGTCTCCCGGTGCCTGTTCCTCGTTGTGGCGGTTTAGTTCATGTTCGCGATTGGGAGTATTTCCCCTTAAGGGGTGGTCACTCGTTTGCTCCTCTATTTTTGCATTTTCTTCATTAGGGGATTCCCTTTTATCGGTTTTCCCCAACTGAGACTTCTCCTGTGTTTTACAGATGCTGAAAAAGTCCACAAGTTCGCTGTGGAAACTTTCATTAAAGGGAATATTGACAGGTAACTCCGAGTCCGCAGGTGGGCTACTACTGTCCTTGTGTTTTTTAACGAACAATTTTAAAATATCAAATAGGAAGCAGAAAGTTAGCGGTTTCTGATTAGTTGGGGAATCATTGTTTTTTTCTGGATTGTGGCTGTTGGCTTCTTCCTCCTCCTTCCAATTGGTTGGAATATCTGTAGGTTTGATTGGCTCCTTTAAAATTTCTAGGTAGGTAAAGTATGTCAAGAAAAAACCCGGGGGACACGAACCACTATTATAGTCTAACTGTAAAATATGTACACAATTGCTCAAATTATTTATCTTCCTTTTTTGTCGGTGCCCTAATTTTGGCTGTTTGTGTATATAAAAGGATAAGCCATTTTTTCCAATAAGTGAGTAGGTACTTAGGACAACTAGCCTATTTGTTTTGATCAGCGTTTTCGCCTTTTTACTATTTTTTTTGCAAAGAAGGTGTTTCTTCATTTCGTAAAAATTTATGTTAGATCCGGATGATATAACAAATTTTGGCCTAATTATATGTCCATTGTCTAGGACGACTGCGTCTACTTTTGCGGAGGTAGACAAGGGAGACATGTCGTCATTCTTTATACTTTCCTCTGTGTAATCGCAGAAAGGAGAAAAAATTATATCGTCTATTTTTCTGTTAATCATGTAAACGGAATTGTTTAGACAGGCCACTCGAGATATGGCATAGATAATGTCGTTCTGTCCATAGGACGGATAGATAAAAGCATTCTCAAACAAGTTTTGCTGTTTGAATTTATTTAGCGAGTTGATTAAAATGTGCAACCGTTGGAGGAACTCCATTTTATTCATAATAAAGCGTTTCTCCTTGGTATATCCGCTCAGGTAGTACTCGGAAATGTCACTATTATTGCAGTGCTCCATTTCTAGGTCGAACAGACCTATCCCGTACATGACGTAATCTGTTAGCTTTCCTGAAATGTTGTACGATTGGAGATAGTCCGCAATGTTGACATTTGAGTGTTCTTCGGGGGGATACGCGCGATTGGCATGATCGGCATGGTCAGCATGATTTGCCTGCGGAGCCTTTTCTGATTCCCCTTTTCCGCGTGGGATGTCTCCATTCTGAGTGCCATCTTTCTTGTCCCCCCCAAGCGCGTACCTGTTTGGAGCTCCCTGCTTATCTTTGGTGATTGTGGGCCCGCTACGCTGTACCACCACCCCCTGTTCCGTCACATTTGCCTTCTTTACAAAATTGTAATTGGAAAAATTGGAAAAGGTGTAATTCTTATCGTGAATAATGTTCTTGTAAATAAAATTCATAATCATTCTTTTTTCAATGAGACTTAGGTTTGTGTCTAGGAAGACCTGCGATTTGTTTAGAGGAATTTTTAACACAATTAAATCGTTTTCGTTCTCATGATTATTATTACTACTGTTCAGGTTCTGCATATGAGTTGTGATGGGGTTGTGCCCCCCTTTATTCGCGTATATTTCCTTTGTGGCATTTCTTGGAACGTTTACATTGTGCTGGTCCGTTTGATCGACTACAGGGTTGTAGCTAAGCCTATGGTAGGTCAGGTAAAAGTACTGTATTCCCACAAAACTGA
Source organism: Plasmodium cynomolgi strain B (assembly GCF_000321355.1). Lineage (NCBI taxonomy): Eukaryota > Apicomplexa > Aconoidasida > Haemosporida > Plasmodiidae > Plasmodium > Plasmodium cynomolgi. The sequence continues at coordinate 947,633 of NC_020399.1, forward strand.
TGTATGTATGTGCATTTAACGTTATCAACAAATCCACTATGTTGCTTTCGTTGTATAATATCTTGGGGTTAAGGTCAATATTAAATCTGTTATTATTTATTTGGAAATAGCTGTGAACTATTTGTTTGAGATTTTTTTTTTCTACGTGGTTATCATTTCTGCTGGATGAGAAGGGAAAATATTCCTCGTAAAAATTCTTGAGCTGAAATTTTTCATCTTGAAATTGGTTGAAATTCAAGGAACAGTTCACATCACCATAGAACTTATTCTTGTCAATGTTTATCACTTTGTAGTTGTTAATAGAGAAGTAGGCTGCCAGTAGACTGTTCTGTAGGCTGGTGCCACATATCAAAATGTCGCAGTCGAAGGTTGTGTTTTTCTTGTCATCCATTCGAAGAGGCAGGGGAAGGAGGGTCTCTTTTGCGTTATGGGGGAGGGGGGGGTAAGCGAAAAAAATAAGTTGCCTGATGGAGCAAGATGTTCACTCTCTACATTGGGATTAATACAAATGTGATTTTCTTTTTCTTCTTTTTTTTCCCTTACAAAGTGTGCATTTTTATGTCGAAAAAAAGGCAGAGTGTTGTCGGATGACCCTCGGTGAAAAAGTGATCCAGTTAGCCTATTCACGCTGAGAATGTTTTTTCTACCCAGGTTGTTTTTTCCTACATATATGTTTTACCATTTTCAGGTATTGGAGCAATCAAATGCTCGCGCTGGCACATCATTCTTCAATTTTGCCGCCAACGCAAAGCCATTTACATGCGCCGCTGTGCCATGCTGCGTATATGGGTAGCGACGTTATGCCGAATGTGACTAAACAGGGATTCCCGTTTGTTAAGCGCATGAGAGAATGTTGCTAATTTTTTTCCAATTCATTTTTAAGCGTGCATGATTTTTTTTTTTTTTTTTTTTATTTCCTTATACAAAATAAATAACACAGGGAAATGTTCCCATTGGAAGGCGTGAGAATGAGGCAAGTAGAGGAACGCGTTGCCATTCACACCTTTCATGTGATTGATAAAGATATTTTTTTAGATAAATTGCGTCTGCTGTGTATGAAATAACAGAAGAACATGTTTGTTTCTTTCGATTTGGCCCTCACGAAGTACATCAGAAGGAGTTTTTTGACTCTAAGTGGTAAGAAATTGAGAGAGCACAACAAAACGTGACGTGACATCACAATTTTGAACGTATGCGTAAAGGGGAGTCCATGATAAGTGTAAATATGCAAATACGTACTAAGGCGAATGTATGTATGTTTATCCGATGGATGTTCATTTTTCACTTTGAAAGAAATAATCTTACTTATGTAGTGATGAACTTCCCGTTGCTTTCATTTTTTCAGGCGTTTTGCTCACAAAAAGGACATGGCAGACCAACATGAAAAGGAAAACGTACAGGTCCAAAAAAAGGAAGAAGTACATAAGGCTGGGAGAAACACTAATTAGGATTCAGTGAATTAGTGGCCACCTTTAATGAATAACCGGTTAGCCTTAGTGAATAATCTCTGTTACCTTTTTTTTTTCGTTTTGCCTTTACTTTAGTTAAACTTTGTCCAACTATGAATATACCCCTTTTGTGTTTTATGCCTCCCCTTCTGGGGAAACTATTTGGCATTTTTTTCTCAACATCCGTTTTTTAGGCCGTCTTTATAGAGTAAAACTCATATGTGCAATCTCAGCCATGGTACAGAGGCACTTTTCGTTTACACTGTCTTAGTGGCAGTCCATCCCTAAGTCTTTTTCTTACCCAGCTTTTTCTTCTTTCGCTTCCGCTTAACGAGCTTTAGATTTATTTGCTTCAATATTTCTCTATCAACTCTGTAAATATGGAAGCAAATGGGTGTAAAGAAAAATACACAACTGTTAAAGCATGCGGAAAAAAAGTAAAGCCTATGCGATGAAAATTTGAATGGCCAGCGAAAAAGGCCACGTAAGTTTTTTAAGCTGAATCTGTGTTTTCCAACTAAACTATTCATGCGATTACTCGTGAGGTAGCTTCAAAATAGAAATCGACTTATTAAGAGTCATAGCGTCATTTATTTTGACCAAATTGTCATTTTCGATGAAGTTCCCAATTAGAGAAATGCTCCAGATGTTCTGCGAATATGTTCAAAAGGGGGAATCCATTAGTCATGCATACAGTAGTAGTTGGTTTGGTTCAGTTCGGTGCTAAGTTCTTCCTTTTTTTTGTGTGTAAATTAATGAGGGTATTGCACTTTGGGGGGGTGGCGTACAATTTAAAATTTTGCAGTGGCTACAAAATGGAAAGTTTCTCTTCCTTTTCCTTTTTTTTTTTTTTGCCCCTTCCCCTACCGTTTGGCTGACGATAATTTTGCAAAACGTTTCCACAAAGGAGTCATCTAAATTGAACATGTTGTAAGAAACATCTATGGTGTTTAGGGAGTTGTTTAGCAAAAAGCTTTCGAAAAGCTAAGGAGGTAGAGGAGTGGAAATATGGGGGGTGGTTTGATGCATAAACCAAATTGGAAGAAGCGGAGGTACACTGTGCTTGGGAAGTGCACTTCACAGCTAAACTGAGAGAAAGGTTCACTCTCCTTACAGCGCGCATCCCTTGTGCGTTAAACTTATTCCCGCTTAAATTCAAAGTAGTTAGAGAAGAGTTCAAGTATATGACTATGTCTATGATGTATTTGATGCAGTCGTTGCCCATGTTGCAGTACTGTAGGGGAAAGTAAAAAAAAAAAAAGTGAAGTCAAATAATATTAGGGGAAGTGCTACTTTTGGAGTGGCACATCTTAGTTTCCATGTGTGAGTTCACGCCTACACATATTTGAGTATTTTAAAATTACTTGAAAGCTGAGCGTTTTTAAACTGTTATAGTTGCAAAGGGACAGGGACAGGTACTTGAGGCAGTGGCAATTTAAGTTAATGCAATCTATGGATAAATTTTCTAGCTTTAGAAAAAACGTTCACAAAGGGTTTATATCTTTTTGGCATGCTATTACCGGTTGAGCGGTGGTGTGGCGGGGGGATGGATGCGAGTTAGGAAGAATGGGAATTAGCAACGCCTCCGATCATTGGGCACAGACAGGGGCATTATCACACATTGGTGAACGTTGCAACATGCGCATAGCTTCTTCTCAGGACCCACCTTTGCATAACCATTATCGTACAACGATTTGGAAAGAAGCACAATTCCGTTTATATCTATGTTACTATTGAACAGGCTGAACGATTTAACATTACACATATTTTTGTTAACCACTTCGTTGGGTGGTTCTTCTTCCGGCTCTTTTTCTCTTCCAACACCTTTTTTTTTTAAATTAAGTTTACTTTTTTTATCTACGTTTGTGCTCTTCTTCCTCACATTTTTGGTGTTTTTTTTTAAAAGTTCGCTGATTTTTATGTTGTCCATGTAAAAACAAATCGCCTTTATTATGTCATTTCCGTTTTGGACATTCAGGACGTTGATTCGGTTAATACGCTGTTGGTGTAGCAAAGGGGTGAGGTGAACACGAACCAGATGAGGGGACCATACTAGTGTTGCTATAAATAGTTGCTTTTTTTGTGCATGCCCCTTGGGAAATTTTCTGATCGTGCACAAGCCAAGCATAATTTTTACGTCGTAACTGGAATCAATCATTGACAAAATTAAGAAGGAAAAAGCATCCGAGTCAACATCCTCGTAAATGGTTAAGGTCCCATTACTTTCTTTATTCTCCTTTTAAAAAAGTTAATTGCAAAATGGGTGAAGTGAAAAATTATTCATATTGATGGTATGGTAGATTCTCTTTGGAAAAGAAAAAAAAAAATTCATGCGTCCAGTTTGGAGGAAGTGGACGCTTTTTGCATTTCCCGCGGCACTCGTAATTTTTGATGCCTCGATGGTACCTTTATTAGGAATTCATCTATCACGTAAGAGCTCTTCTTCTTGAACTTTTTTAGCAACAAGTAGTAGCAGTCCACGAGGTTCTTAAAAGAAAAAAAGGAAAAGGAGAGCCAAATGCACATTTTTGGATTCTTACGACGATTGTAATTTGGCACGTTTACTCATTCCGTCTTTCATATCATGGTTCATTCGTTTCAACTTTGTAGTTTTCATTGGGTTTGGTGGATTTTTCGTTCTCCATTTTGGCTACATCATTGTGCTATCAGTTCATATTCGAGTGGGGCAGTTCTAAATTGGGGTAAACACTTGATCCTCGTCCATGCAGGGGCAGTTACGTGTGTACGGGTATATGCTGCCTCTTTTGGTACTAAAAAATTTACGTTAATGATTAACATGTAACATGTCTTTACGCGTTATTACTATGTACAGTGCAGAAGATATGTCGGGAGAGTGTTTTTCTGAAATGGAAGATTTGCTTATGGCAGATGTTTTACCCGTTTATGGCAGTTTCGCCTAGGCAAAAATGTGCACATTTGCTGCGTAACTCTTCGGGAACAATTTCGTGCATATATTATAGTCCCTAAGCACTTCTCAGGGGGAAGAAAAAAAGGCGCCGAAAAATGATACATGAAGGGATGGACAAAATAGCCTTTACTTTTGTGCATCATTGATAATATAGGGGTCCCACTTGTGTACGTATCTAACCCTACGCATGCAAGTGATATGTTACACTTTCGCGTATGCAAGAATGGATATATATATATATATATATTTTTTTTTTTTTTTTCTCTGTGTAATAAGACATAGTCTCCGACCTTGCTAAAATTGCATAATGTACACGTTTACATATAATTTTGCGTGGGAAAAGATTGTGTACCCGGCCTAAATTACAAAATGAGGGTTTACCGCGCTTCGCTTCCCAGCATTTTAGCCGCACTGCCAGGTGGGTACAAAGCGTTTGCGCGCTTCACAATGCTGATAATGCTTGTAGGGGCTGCCAATAGCGTGAAGTGGGAGACACCGCGTACGAAAAACGGAGTATCCGAAATCAGGGCGTATTACGCGCTTTCGAATTTGGAACGTTTGCTGTTTTCTTCCCTCGTTGCATTAGGCTGTGTAGGATGCGAAAAAAAAAAAAAAAAATGAAGGGCGCAATTTCTTTTTTATAGAAATTTCTCCACTCATTTTTTGATTTCCTATGCCGTGTGCTTTAATTTTAAAAATGAATCTGCAGACAGGACAGTATAAATTGAGAACCCAGCGAGAAAAAGTGCCACCAAAGTGTCCATAAAAATGTCGTTAAGAGGAAAGTATTTTCCCCAGTTCGCTTTTACTTTGCTACACTATTTCATCCATTATCGGCTTTTCATTTCCACCCTTATTCGTTATGAATAAAATTGGTCTTTTATCCTTATACATTCATGTATTCTCATTCGAGCACAGAGCAGAGTAACAAAATGAGGATAGTAATTATAAATATACACACACGAGTGAGAACAGCATTTGTTGTTTGCCACAAAACTACCCCTTTCGTACTTTGCCTTTCTTATTAAAGAGCTATGATGGTTAAAGCATTGTTCTGCGTGTTTGTGGAAAACGTCACGTGTGTTCACTCTGCTGAATATAGTGAAATATTAGTCACCATTTGTTCGTAACACCCGAATGAATATTTTTTCTCCCCCCTTTTTTTTAATTTAGCGAGGTGTGTGATACGTTTATAATTTTCTCCGTTTACACATAACATTTGAAAGAGAAAAAAAGGAAATAAATAGTTAACACATTTTACCACTTTTTTTCTTCACCTGGTGTGAGAATATTCAGCGAAAAAGTGGCCATGAGCCACAATTCGTTTATACAAATATTAAGAGAATGTTGTTCCAAGTGGTGATGACTATCTACATTTTGCACAAAAATTCAAGGACATATTACTAAATTGATGCGTATGTAGCGCGCAAACGGAAGAAATAAAAGGATGAGATTTTTCGTTGTGTGTGCATCACATAGTATAATGTTCATGAGTCCATTTACGCACTAATTTTGAAATAGGAACAAAAAATATAGAGTGCATATGTCTGTCAGCTACGCACACAAACTGATGACGTAGTGGTGTTTGCGTACGTACAGAAAATTTTTTCTTTCATATTTATGTAAAAGAGATATGTACTTTTTGTTATTAACTTTCTTATGAACATTTTACGTGTTTATAATACTTGAAGAACTGGGCCATATGTGAAGGTTCAACTTTTGGAGTATTTGCTGGAGCACACGTTTTGTGCTAATACTCCATTTTGTACGAAGCGTAGTTGCTCCCTGTAAAATATGTTACAGGGGGTAAAATCCCCATTTTATGCTTTGTGTGAGCCTACTGGTGTCAGTGCTACGAACTTAGTACGTTGTTTTTCTGTGTATAGGGTTATATTATGATTTTAAAGAGCTAATTTGCACAGTTTGGTATTTGTCATGTTGGATCAGTTGCTTTCATTTTTGCCATGAATAATTCTTGGAGCAGCAAATCTTTTTTAACTGTTCTTTTTCGTGGCAGCATTATTTTTATGGAGGAATATTTTCTTTGCACCCTGCTGCAGTTTACTTCTTATTTTTTAAACCATGGGTGATTTGCCGTTAACAAGCATGTTTTTTTTTTTCCAACAGATATGCTGTTACATTTTTGACACATAGGCTCCATTTTTAAGAGACACTCGTTTACTTAAGGGACCGCACAATAATATGTATTGATACCATAGAACTGGGAAGTTATTTTCCACTTCAACCTACATATATATCGCTCGTAAATGTATATTTAAATACCTATGAGCAAGGGCATTTAGGGGTATGCTCAGTTATATATATATATATATATATAGGGGTAGGGGTCTTGGCAAAAATGTTCCATTATATTTCAGCTCCCAAACCCAAATGTCGATTTAATCGAACGGACTTGTGCTAATGGTGAATTCACTAAGGGCGCTAAATTGCATTATAATCTAAATGACTCAGATAGGGACATTTTCATATACTCTGGATGAGGAAGGAGCGTTAAAAATGAAAAAAAAAAAAGATAAGTACAAAAGTTAGTACTGTAAAATTGAGTACAAATACCCCATTTGCTGGAAACATTTCAAAATATGACTAATTTTATGGCCATTTCAATTTTTTAAAAAAGACAAGATTTTGGAAAGCCCAAAAAAAAAATGAAAATTCCTTAAAAAACAAATTTTGTGTGCAGATCCTATTTGGAAGTAAAACACTTAAAGTACTGCGAGATTTTGCTATTATGTGTTCTTTTAATTAAAATGATTCTTTTTAAGGTCTTTCTCTTGCTTCTGCATTTGAAGATCTTGTTACTTTGAGTAAATTAGAGTGTTCAAAGCAAACAGATATAGCATTGCGCGTTTGAATACTACAGCATGGAATAACAAAATTGAACAAGTCAGAATTTTGTTCTTTTTTCTTATTTTGGCTTAGTTACGATTAATAGGAGCAGCTTGGGGGCATTTGTATTCAGATGTCAGAGGTGAAATTCTTAGATTTTCTGGAGACAAACAAGTGCGAAAGCATTTGCCTAAAATACTTCCATTAATCAAGAACGAAAGTTAAGGGAGTGAAGACGATCAGATACCGTCGTAATCTTAACCATAAACTATGCCGACTAGGCTTTGGATGAAAGATTTAAATAAGAGATTTCTCTTCGGAGTTAATCTCTTAGATTGCTTCCTTCAGTGCCTTATGAGAAATCAAAGTCTTTGGGTTCTGGGGCGAGTATTCGCGCAAGCGAGAAAGTTAAAAGAATTGACGGAAGGGCACCACCAGGCGTGGAGCTTGCGGCTTAATTTGACTCAACACGGGAAAACTCACTAGTTTAAGACAAGAGTAGGATTGACAGATTAATAGCTCTTTCTTGATTTCTTGGATGGTGATGCATGGCCGTTTTTAGTTCGTGAATATGATTTGTCTGGTTAATTCCGATAACGAACGAGATCTTAACCTGCTAATTAGCGGCAAATACGATATATTCTTATGTGGGATTGAATACGGTTGATTTGCTTATTTTGAAGAAAATATTGGGATGCGTAAGAGTGTCCCTTTCCCTATTCTACTTAATTTGCTCATCATACTGTTTCTCTTTTGCGTAAGAATGTATTTGATTTATTGTAAATTTTCTCATAGGAACAATGTGTGTCTAACACAAGGAAGTTTAAGGCAAAAAAAACAGGTCCTGCGATGCCCTTAGATAAACTAAGCTGCACGCGTGCTACACTGATATGTATAACGAGTTACTAAAATTACGTTTCTGCTTGCAGATGCGTACTTTTCCTCCACTGAAAAGTGTAGTTAACCTTTATTAGTACATATCATGATGAGGATAGATTATTGGAATTATCAATCTTGAACGAGGACGTCTAGTTAGCGCGATTCATTAAATTTCGCTGACTACGTCCCTGCCCTTTGTACACACCACCCGTTGCTCCTACCGATTGGAAGATATGATGAAAAGTTTGGATAAGAGAAAAGGGGATTATACATTATTTTTGCTCTAAAAAAATCGAAAATCTTATCTTTTAAAGGAAGGAGAAGTCCTTATAAGGTTTCCATAGGTTCACCTACGGAAGGTCTTTATGACGCAACGAAAAATATTTGAGCATGTAAGAAAGTGAAATCGGCTATACGTGTATTTTCGGAATATTTGCGGTACACTACTATCGGTTTCATAGAACACAAACGTTGTGGGTGTTTAGAAATACTAAAAAGGGTGTATCTTCCAATCTCTGAATATATTTGGAAATAGGACGTTATGGAAGTTACTACCCCCTTTTTGTGTGAAAAAATGCCCCTCTGTTTGTGTTTTACATTACAGCAAATTAATTAAATCAATTTTTTTCATAACATGTGATATTGGAGGGGGTGGAAGGCATGTAATACACAGAATGTTCAACTGCTATTTTGTGGAGAGATGTAAGAAGTTGCAAAATTATGTACTTAACGTATATTTATCGCAGTGTGAGCTCACATTCATACCAGTTTTCTTAAAAGAATGGCTTAACCTTAACGATGGATGTGTCTCTTGGTTTTTAGAGCGATGAAGGGCGTAACGAAGTGCGATGCGCAATGAAAATTGCGGTGACTGTGAATCATATGAACGGTGAATGTAAATTGCACCAATTCTTCTTTGAAGAATAATAGTATTCCTTCATAAAAAATTGAATTCGAAAAGGCCATTATGTGATGCTTTACATTTTCCAAAAGAAGAAATATTTTACTTTATACGTGCATGTAGAGGGATGTCTGAAAAGTTACCACATGTATTAACTGGCTTTTGGCTGCCAAGCGCTCCTAACGACGTAGTTTTTTGATCCTTCGATGTTGGCTCTTTCCATCATTGGGACGCAGAAGTCTGAAAGTATCGGATTGTTCACCTGCTAAAAGGGAACATGAGCTGGGTTTAGACCGTCGTGAGACAAGTTAATTTTACCCTACTGATGAATTTGCTATTATTTCATTATACATGTAGTACTGTGACAGTAATACAGCTTGGTATGAGAGGATTAGATGGTGCAGCAATTGGTGGACAAGCCAGCGTTGCGAAGTTAAGTATGTTGGATAATGGCCGAACGCCTCTTAAGCCAGAACAAGAACCCATGCTGATTAAACAATATCATTGTGATATTTTTTTGTAACAATTTTTTTACCGTCGATGTGAAAGAGAAATTATATGTGCAGACTGTGTAAAAACGAAGAGGTGTATTATTAATCCCATTAACATAGTACTACTTTGTGTTTTTTCTTCGAAATCTGCGCAAAAACAAAGTTAAAATTGCATTTTAACAACAAGAAAGATTATCTGTGTTTGTAGACGACTAACATCTTCCCGGGGTGCTGTAAACATGAAAGTAAACTTTGTTTTACGATCTTTTGAGGTTTATTCTCAGTGATATAAGAAATCTTTAACAACAACAAAAAAAAAAAAAAAAAATAGTAATATGGAGTAGCCGAACGGCTCTTCGTGTTAGTACGCGTACAATTTTAATGAATCAATATTTTGAAAATAACTTGAGTTATTTTTTTAGGGTCTCAAAGGCAGGTCCTTCTACGAACCAACATTTTTAGCCATGTCGAGATGCGTGACACATAAATATATTTATATATATGTACATATATGAGCTAGTGGAGAGGCTAAATATATATTGTGTTTAAAAATTGTTAATTACGGTCTGTTGTAAAAACTTTCCAAACGGAATGAAACAAAAGGGGGTGTTTAATTTGGTCAGGTACTTATTTTATCAGAGGGTAAAAGGAAAGGCGACTTTTGACATTCTGGCTTAGAAGAGGTGTTAGTTTGATTATATATAGATTGGCTAGTTGACATAATAGGGGGAGGGAATAGTTCACATTATTCAACCCATCCGGAAAAGGTTAAAATTTTTTGTTATCAAGGGGAAAATGAGATGTTCCAATGGTGTGTCCGTGTATTGTGCTTGTTTGAGAGATACACAAATGTATTCTATGCATATGTACATATATTATTGCATATTTAATAAGCACAGAATTAATTGGTGCTCAGTTTTTAGGCAGTTATAAAGAAATTGTATTTTGTTCGTAAGTGCTTCTTCAGTACATAGGGGTTAAAAAAAAATTTAAGGTAAAGTAATCTTTTTGTCAATGTACATTATAAGTTCGCAATTATATACACTTATAATAGGGCTTTTCCTAGTCTCACATATGACGCATGTAGCATCTGCAGGTTCTACATGAAACGTCCAGAAATATTTAACTTCACAAACATATGGGTAATACAGTAGTGTATACTAATGCAACGACTGAAAAAGTGAAGTAGAAATAAATTTTTTGTGGTATATACTTTTTAAGGGCTAACTAAAAATGCATGTTCCACTTTCAAAGGAGAGCTTAAAGCGTAATGTAACTACTTTGGTTTTTTTTTTTATTAAGGAGGGGAGAGGAGGTTTCATTTACGAGGACGTAATATGAATCAGCAAGGAAGGGTAATTATCATCAGGGGGTGTTTAGTTTGGTTTGTTGAGATGATGCGCTGTGTCTTTTGTTGTTACTTCTTTGAAAAAGAGTCCACGTTGAAATGCAAAAGGGTCGCACTAAATGGGCAGCATAACAATGGCAACTAATTAATATATCAAATGGTGCTAAGTGAACATAGAAGTAGTGAGAAAACAAATCGGTGTTGAACTATTGTAATGTACCACACTTACTACTCCTCACATTGGTGCATATACTGCATACAGATAAACGCATTTTGGTAAGTATGTATAAGCCACAAATATATACTCCATTCATTGGCAAGTGTAAAGGAATGGGGGTTTCAAAAGTGTGTTTCATTTTGAGTGCAAATGATATGGCTAAAATTTGTGTACAAACATATTATTACATCATTGCATTACTGCATCAATAGATGATGATCATGCTACAAAAAATGTAATACATAATGTATAATGTATAGTATAACACTTAAGTTCAGACGTCCAGTCACTCCAGTCACTCCAGTCAGGCATCCATCGATGGCCATGCGTCCACATATTACATGAGTCATGAAATATAGAACTAAAAAAAAAAAGCTGTTTTCTTTATGCACATTATATGCGAATGATGAATCGAGCGAATTTATGTGTTCAACTATCATGTACATACCAAAAAATTATGTGCAATTCATTTGTTCCTTGGTTTAATGTTCTAAAGGTGGCCATTTTGCAACGTTTTGAATATGCATCAACAAGTAAAGCGTAGAGCGGCAAAGTGGCAAAAACGTTTTTATGGTAATTATTACATTTCCTCTGCAGAGAGGCGTCATTTTTCTATAAATTTCGTTCTCTCACAAATTTCAATTTTTGCCTTTTTTTTTCTTCTTCATTGTACCACTTTCTAAAGCTTCTTTCAATTCGGCGTAGGCTACATTTTTTTTTTCCTTAATAAAGGCGTTCCACTTATTCATACGATCATTTAAAAATTTGGTGAAATCACTTGTTTTGCAGGTCTTTTTTTCTTCTAAAAATAGTTTTAAGTATCCATCATCATCATTATCTGATATTTTTATAAGTTCTTTTCCAAGTTTTTTATATTGATGAAGCCAACATTTATTTTGAAACCTTTGTTCTCGTTTATAATTAGTTGCTAACATATTAGTTGCCGTTTTCAAGCATTCAATAAGAATACGAAAATTTAATACATGCTCATTGTATAGAGTTGAATACATTTCGCGCATGTCTTTTTCTGTTATATCAGGGTTACACAATTTTAGTTTATCCTTCATTTCATCTGTAAGTTCCACATGACCGCATGATCTCTCCAAATAATCTTCCACTGTTTCATCGGGTAATGGTTTTTTTTCTTTTTTTTTGCTCCCTTGATTAAATGAATTTTGTCTTACTATAATACCTTGCATGGTGAGCATCGTTCTTTCACACAGAGACCTTGGTGATCGATGATTTAGGCGCAGTTGAGGGAGGCCATTATTACCATTTTCACATGTGCAGATATTCTACAAAGGAGTATATAGGGGAGCGCACCACATGTTGCATTTTCTTGTGTAATCTAACATGCATTATTATTCACGATTATCGCACATGCGTGCCGAGAAAATAACGTTCGATTTGGTAAGAAGTTTCGCTCCGCATTATGAGTCTATGCTAATAATCACATACACATGTTATCTTATCACGCGGTGTGATTTCGCTTTCACTTACGAATAGCAGGATATATAAAAGGGAGAAAAGCGGGGCACCAAAAAAAGCCCTGGTTCGTAGGCTATAACTGGAGAATCCTTTGTTTTTCGCATTTTTCCTGGCATACTCAGATGCATTTGTGCTTGCTGGTGACTTGCGCAGCGCCATGTTTTAAGTTAAAAATTGAAATAGGGAAATAGAGAAATAACGAAATAGCGAAATAACGAAATAACTTTATTTAAAGTAAAGCATATACAAAACGCTATTATACAATATATATACGTAGCAACCCTTTCGAATAAAAAGAAGTTTTTATAACTGCGCGAATAAAACTTGGTTTCTTTTACCTATATGTTAAACGTTGCATGCACAGATTACTATTCTATGTGGTACAAATATTTATATACGTGTATATATGTATATATATATGTACATATATATGTATAAATATATATAATACAAGCACCCTTTTTTGGGGGGTAAACAAATTGTTCAACAGAAAAATGGTGTTAGAACGAAGCTACCCTATGAAAAAAAAGTACCAGCAAAAAATTGGCTTGACAAAAAAATTAATTCATCTAAAAATTGAAGGTAGAAATGCCAGCCCTCAAATGACAACAAATTCGTTCAAATGATATTATAAAAATAATACATGGGTGATGTTAAAACTTTCGTTTAACTAGTTAATAACTGGTTGCCCCAATGCACATAATATATTAATGCAAAGCACTTAATCATTATATGCATTTAATATAGTGCTACATATACATACATTTCGGGCTGTATATATGTTAACCTCTATATTATGTTAGTGTGATCGCCACGCTTTTGTATCTATACAGCACTGTAATACTAAATAACATGAAGCGCAAATATAGCAAACGTTATTAAAATTTTTTTGGGGGGTTGTTGTTGGCACAGATTTAAGCTCGTTATTTTTGGCGCATTCTTTCAAAATCCACAGCGATTTTTTCTGATAAAAAAATCATGTTTTATTAAGTAAATACAAGCTCATAAAAATATGGCAGTTTTTCCTTGCATATGAGAAAAAAAATGCGTTGCAATAAATGAAAAACAAAGTCAAAACTGAAAGGGTAAAATTATAACTATAAAATTAATTTGCTCCCTTAACTTTTCTTTTATGTAGTATTAATTAGGCTTTCTTTTTTTTTTTTACTACATTATCGCCCTTTGATTTATAAGTGATGTAAAGCTAGTTGTGTATTTGCATAAACATTTATTTATTTATTTATTTTTATGTACAAGCACATTTCTAACCCATTTTGAGATATTCATTCACATAATTTTTGCAACGGAGGGAAAGAAGAAAATGTTCTTCTTTTGTAACTTTTTTGGTATTCACCCTGTTCGAAAAATGTTCCTTTTAATTTTAAGAATTAAAAGGGGATTTAAAATTTTTTTTTTCATTTTTGTCATTATTTTTTTGGCTAGCTGAATTAACGCAAAGTTGACCAAAAAATATTTTCTGCGGAAGATTTAATAAAAGAAAGTTAATGCTCCTATAAAGATAGATCATATAGTAAAAAAAATAATAATAAATACCATCACACCAATGTAGTTATTTTTTGTGGACGTGCTTTGGTGTATGCATTATAAGTCGTAGTACTCTCTCTTGTGTAGACGTAGCTAAATGCGCCTTTTAAAATGCAATTATAAAACTGTTAGGTTATTATACTGCTACTTATCCCCACAAATGCGCGAAGCTTATGTAGGTAAACGTGCTTCACACATTAGAAACGTATATTTCTATTTTCTACATATTTATATGAGTAGGAATTCGTTTTTTTAAGGCGCAGTTAATAGCAGCGTAGCTTGGTTACAGTTTGGTAAGCACATGTACACTACACATGTAAACAAGTAAGGTAAAAAAATAACGCACTCGTGGTATGCTGTTCGTAAAACGGGAAAACAAACCTAATAATTTAGACTTGCCAAATTGTTCATAAAAACTTATTTCTACATTTAATGAATTCTAAGTGAGAGAACGGACAGAGTCCCCTTAACACTCCCATTCGCGGCGCCAAGATAACATTTATGAAAAGGTCAATGCTGCACGACAAAAAATATTGCGTGATGACATGAATTTACAAAAGGGCTCCTATAAAAAATTGGATAGCCAGTTTAAAGGCAGAACACATTTTCTACGTTTTATGTACTGTGTTATTACGCTTTGCCATAAAATAAAAAGTGTTTTTCCCAGTGCAAGCAGGTGATTGTGAATAGCGTCATCATTTTCGCCTTGTAGTGTTGTAAGATTACACATATACACATACATATACCTTCGTATTTGCGCTTTCATGACACCGAGTGGAACCGATCCCCATTTAGCACCAAGGTTTATATATGCTCATATGAGCACACATATCGACGCATATTTGTTTGAACACAAATATAACGTTATATAAATTTGAATAATTCGTTCAAACAACATTGAAGAAGAAGCCTATGGTTTGTTTAATCATTTCATTTTAGCTAGACAACTGCGATGTTCGCAAATGTAAGGGGGGTGCGCTCACGTTTTTTTCGCCGTGTATATATAACGGTTAATACTTAGCATGTATGAATAAACTATATGAGCAAGAGCAAAAAAATTCAAATGGGCCAAAGAAAAAAGACCGTAATTTGTACTTCTCTACGTTGTGTTAGCCTTCCCAGGGGAGAAGTGGATACATTTTCGACAAAGAAAAAAATCCATCCCCCAAGTGTATGTTCCCTTTATCTTTGTTTTAGAATATACCCTTGACTGGTTGATCGATTGGTTGATCGATTGATTATATGCGTAAAAATACACGTGTGGGTAATGCCCCTATGCTACTATGTTTCAATTTCTAAGGTCAGTATTATGCACATAAATGGAATTCGCTCGAGCCAATATATAGAGCAGAAAATACATAGTTGGTGTGTGAGGGAGGGCGTTCAGGATAAATATGTAAAAATAGTACTCTACACGGTTTTGCCTCTTTAAATGTTTTTTTGATATCCGATTTATCTATCCAGCAGCTTAAAAAATGTGCCTTAATTGCGTTTTTTCCTATGGGATGGAGCCGATTTGAGTAGAGATATTTTGGCGTTAACTATATCCTTATATATATGATATGAAAAGGGGGGAGGAGGGTATTATGTACATATATATATTATATATATATCACCCTGTGAGGGATCGTTTGGCATAGTGACACATAGCGACATTTTCTTTTCGTTTTTTCAAACATGATATGGAGATCCGAACATCCATTACACATCTTATGGTAATGTATTTTAAAAAATTTGAAGAGTATATACAATATTGTGCGAATTCTTATAAATTTGTTTAGTAATTAAGATTCCTTTTAGTCACCTATCACTGCCAAGTGGGGTGCGCAATACATAGGAAGTGACAAAAGTTTACCTCTATAGGATTATATGTTACAAAGTAAAATATTGCATTTTCGTCCTATAAATGATTCTTAATTTGTATATCAAAATTTTTTTTTGCTAGTTAGATGTGTAGCCAAATCTATAAGGGTTTCCAAATGTGTTCATATGTGACGAGAGCTCCCTAGGGATAAATCATTTACACGATGACAAGAAATGTTGCTTTATTTGCGTAGATCTCCTTGCGGCGGTTGCTAATTTTCGATGCATACATTTGTGATGTAATGCGCTTAATATTTCCCATTGCGCAAATTGAACGACGCGCGAAATTCATGTCTTACGCACCTATTTACGTGTGCGATGTGCGCTGTTGTAAATATTGTTTTGTTAGACCATATTTTAAAAAGATTGCGTAATAGGAACTAGGTTTGCGCATGCACGTTAAGGACGCAAATATAAAAGGGTTTCGTGAAAGTGGAAAAACGTCTCCATAAAGGCAGTTACCCGTAGAGGCGGGGAAAATATGACAAGTTTGGAAAAGAAAAAAGGATGACTAAGGTAAAAATATGCCTATATTCCTTTGGGGGAAATCCCCAGCGCTGCGATATTTTGTTACATTTGTTTGGCTTTATCATTTTTTTAAGAGAATTGATGATATGTTTCTTAGCAGTTTACCCTTATGCAGGGATGGGAAAATATAGTTTCCTTTTTGCCCGTTTCGATGAGTATATCAATGGTGCTTTGTTTATCCTTGGGCGCCCCAGGGTCGCATTTCTTCCTTAAAAATATATTCTTTCACGTGTACATATTTTTACATGGGAGCGCTGCATTCTGAGATGGCAATAAAAATAACCAGGACAGTTAAATGGGAACTTAAACTGATCCTTACACCATGAGAAAAAAAAAATAAAATAATCGAAGGAACAAATTACGTGTGTTGATTATTTATTATATATTATGCGTCATGCTGAACCATTTAAAATTTTCTTATCACAAAATTGCGAGCATCTTTTCAGCGCCTCATTTGCATGTACAGTTCAGGAAAATCACACATTGCAAAATAGGTGAGAAATGGTAGAGCGAAATAAATAGTACAGTTCATTTCTCAGTTTATAATTATAAAATAAATGAAGAATTATATTTGTATGAAGTGTTTTTAAAAATACACTTCCAAGCATAAATATAATTGTTGCCATTCTTTTGGGCCTTAAAAAAAACGTAATAATATACACAATTTTTTTTGAGCTAATTAAGGGGAACATTTCTAATGAAGGACACAATTGAACGGAGGGTGTGGATGTGTAAAGTGGTTATGGTTAAAAATAGAAAAAAAGACAAGTGCTAAAAAAGGCTCTAAAATGAGGGCTTCCCCACGCACACACTTATGTGCATGTGATTATATATATCTATATATATATGTATATATGCATGTACGTATAAAATGCTTAATAGCGAGGAATTTACTTTTTCTCGGTTTTTCCGGGTTTGTATTTTACGGTGCTTTCCATTTCACCTGCGCATCGAAGTCGCGTGCAGGTGCTTTCGCTAAGAAAAAACGGACTCCCCTTTTGAACCGGCTTTTGGTGTAAAAATTTCTACGGTTTATTTTCCCTACTAATTTCTGAGCATGCATTAATATTATGCATCGGAGAGAAATAAAAAGGGTGGCCAATGCAGGAGAATAGAAGCACTTTAAGTAGCCGCAGCGTATTACTGCTTTATTGGTTCACGCTGCGCTATTGAATTTATTCACATGGGGCTCATTACACGGCACTGAGCTCATTTTATTTGTCGTAGCTTATGCACCACATTTATATATATGCAGATAGCTGTTCCAATTTTTAGGAGTGCTGATCCATGAGAAAATGCTTAATTACGTTTTTTCATAAAACATAAAATATCATGTAGTTATAACATTTAAAAGATTTATGCACCCAAGAATGTGTGGGGAAGCTAAATTTCCTGAGGCTGGCTAGGTATTAATAATATTGTTTTACTTCATGATGTCACTTCCCTACATGCTATTGATATTCTAATTTTTTAATATTGAACGGTACGTGAGCTTTTTTGCCAATATATATTACGCCTAAAAGAACAGCTGTACCCTGGTATCCTAACGTAAGTGCTAAGAGGATTTTAGTTTATCCCCCAAGAAGTAGCTCTTTTAAGTGCTATTGCTTCACGGATTCAACGGTGCTAGAATTCATGAATGAGTTTACGAATTAACGAATTAACGTGTTCACCCACTCACCGACTGGACTCACCAATTTCTTTTTTTTGATGTACACGATATTTCGCGAACACTTATTCCGCTATACCATTCGGATATTTTTCTAAGGAACATACTTAACTTAACAATAATGATAAATTCTTTATTATTATTGTGTAGCTAATTTTTACTTCTCAAAATGTTTCATGAAATTATTTCGATTTAGCTGTTCGAATGTGCAAGATATTTTTATAATTTTTTTTGAATCAATACTATTTTGAAAAAAATTATAAAGGTATTTTTGCTCCCTTTCGCGAATTAGCTATAAATCTAGAGGGAAAAAATATATAAATAAATAAAACAACAATATTTATAGCTAATTTTTCTTTTGTGAAAGCTTAAAATGTTTCGGAAGAAATATAAAGGGTTACATATACTGTCGAAACATGAGAAAAAGGAAAATTCATCAAAAAATTCTGTAACTGCTGATATTGAAACGTTCAGAAAATGTGAGGGTAAAGGTGCACTAAATAAATGGTTTTTGTTCCCTAAAATTTTTATTGTTGCACTTTTAATATGGAATCTACAGTACCCTAGTAGTAGTGTAAGACAAGAATAGCATTTTCCTTCTTCTGCGCTCGTCTGTTTGGGTGTTTCTCCCGTTTTTGCATTTATTGAGCAGATTTTGTGTATGTAAAATGGGGCGTTATGGAATAAGCCAGTGAATATTGCACCTGTGTGTATATATTTATGTATTTTTACACTTGATCAATGTGCCCCCATTTTTTTTTTTTAGTTGCACCTCTGATGAATCGTGCGATTGGAGTAATGGCCTGCGGAAGAACCCTCCCAGCAGTGGTCATCGAATGTTAGCAGAAACTGAGTACATTGAGAGAATCAACCATGGTGATAATCCTGCCGTGGGTTTCTCTCGTAAGCAATACCTCCGGGAAAGTAATATAAAATCCAGGTTCAGCAAATTAGCAACGAAATTAAATGGTGAGGAGGAAAGAAAGAGTGATAAAATGAACTCAAATCACAGCACAGTGAAGGCAAAGTTTAAGAACCACTTTCTAAAAAGGGAAAAGAGAACAAATCGAATGAATAGAAAGGAAAATACCAACATTTATGATAATGTTCAGGACATTTATGACGTATATAATTATATTAATAATAACTTGAATTCCTACCAGGAAAACGAGCTTTTTATTTTCCATAAAAATAATGCAGATGTGGAAAGGACGGGAAAGGATAAAAATGGAAACGTTAGTAGTGAACTACGCGAAAATTACGATGAGCAGGAGGAAGAAAATGAACCTGATAATTATGATCCCAACGAAAAGGATGATTTAGGTAAGGATGAGGAGGGCGATCAAGACGGCAAGGGGGAAGATAAGAAAGGGGGCAAAGAAGAAGGTAAGGAGGGAGACCAGGGAGGAGATGCGGGAAAAGAAGACAACAGGGAAGAAGATAAGGGGGAAGGAGATAAGGGGGAAGGAAATAAGGAGGAAGGAGATAAGGGGGAAGAAGATAAGGGGGAAGATGATAAGGACGGCAAGGACGATAAAGATAAGGGTAAAAAGGATAAAGATGATGATGACGACAAGGATGATGACGAAGAAGATGAGGACGATGAAAAAAAAAAAGCAAAAGCAGAAGAAGAATTCGCAGAAAAAAACTCGGTAAAATATGGATGTCCATTTATGGGTGATAATACAGGAAAGGAAGGATGTCCGATTAAGGAAGACTGCATAGAAAAGGGTGACTCTACAGTAAAATATGAATGTCAATCCAAAGATCAGGATGCAGAAAAAGACGAGTGCGCCAAAACAGGCAAGTGTTCAAAAAAGTATGGATGCCCTTTTAAAGAGCAGAATAAGGAAAATGAAGGATATCCATGTAAAGGTGAGGGTGCAGAAAAAGAGGATTCTGTCGAATTCGAAAGATGTCCATTTACTGGTATATGTTTAAAAAAGTATGGATGTCAATCCAAAGATCAGGATGCAGAAAAAGGGGACTGTACAGAGAAAGCAGAATGCCCATATAAGGGTCAGGGTTCCGTGAAAGGGGAATGCCCATATAAGGGTCAGGGTGCCGTGAAAGGGGAATGCCCATATAAGGATCAGGGTGCCATGAAAGGGGAATGCCCATATAAGGATCAGGGTGCCATGAAAGGGAAATGCCCATATAAGGACCAGGGTGCCATGAAAGGGGAATGCCCATATAAGGACCAGGGTGCCGTGAAAGGGGAATGCTCATTTAAGGGTCAAGGTGAAAAGAAATCTTCTTGTCCATTTAAAGACCAGTATAAGGAAAACAAGGACTGTGTAGAAAAAGAGGGTTTCCAGGAAAACAAAAAATGCCCATTTACAGGTGAATGTATGAAAAAATATGGATGCCCATATAAAGATCAGGGCATGGGAAAAAAAGAGTGACCCTTTATAGGAGGGTATGGAAAAAAGGATGACAAGTTCGCTAAGGGTGAAAAAATAGAAATGGAGGGAAATATATTAAAAGAAGGAGACGGAGTTTTTTCGGACACAGAAATAAGCTTGGTTGAAGAAATATTAAAAAAAGGCGATGATTTAACGGAAAAATTAGCTTAGTGAAGATGAACTTTTTAATAATGAAGAGATTGTGAATAAATTAGTAACGTTAGACGCAATGCTGATGAATCAAGAGCTGTCAAACGAAATGGAACCACAAGCAGGATTAGAAGTGCTAATGCAAAAGTTAGAAGAGGAAAAAAAGGATATGGGAATAACAAATGCAGTGGAAATATTCGATAAGGAAGAAGAAATTCAAGACAGCAACACCCCAGAGAAGAAAGTACTGAGAGAAGAAATTACGAAACTAGTTCAAGAGGCAAAAGAATCAATAGAAAAAATAATTAAAAAGAAAATCAACAATGAAACTAAGGTTGAATCTGAAATGCCGAAAGAAGAGGACTTAGATGTAGGAAAAGACGAAATGAAACACAAAGGAGTAACAGAAGAGAAGAAGGCGCTAGAAAAGAAAGAAACGGAAGAAGAAATGTTGGCAGTAGAACCAAAAGAAGGGGAAAGCGAAATGTTGGCAATCGAACCAAAGGAAACAGAGGAAGAAGCAAAGAAACCAGAAGACATTGTTATCCATGGTAAGGATGATTCGTTACAAAATCCAACAAAAAAAGATTATGCGGAAAAACCTTTCCCAAAGGAGAAATATTATGCAGAAACCTTCAAAAGTCTAAGGGGAAAATCAAACAGGCTCAAAATAAATCTAAAAGGAAGTTAATGGTACAATAAACCTGTAAGGAATGATTTAGAACAAAATATATTTGCTGCTAAAACGCTAAAAGAAGAGGAAGACAAAAAGGCAGAAGAAGATGCTAAAAGTGGCGCACAAGCTAAAAGAAGTGCAAATGTTAAAAAGGATGCCGAGGCTAAAACGACTGAAGGTGCTAAGCCAGCTGCCGACCTGAAAAAAAATTCAAAGGATAATACAAACAATAAGGGTGGTAAACCCAAAACAACTTGTGATGCTAAAAAAGGTTCAGGAAAGCTACCTAAAAAATTAAAAAAAAAAAAAAAAAAAATTAGATTAAGAACATTTCAAGGCATTTAGAATACTATCGACATGAACTTCATATCCATAGTTAGAACAATTGTATGTCTACCAAATGGTTTGCATATGATAATATATTATATCGTCTGACAAAGATACTTTAATGGAACTTTGTTTTTCTCTTTATAATGTATTATATATACCGTGGTAGCGTAATAATGGAATATGAATGTGCGTTTTAATGGATACGTTTTTTTCATTAATGAATGAAAGAATGGAAGAATGATAAAATGGATGAATTCATTGAGGAAAAAAAGTACAATCCTAGATGATTTTTTACCTAAAGGAACAATTCACTTAAAGCGGTTTACCTTATATGCTAGATATTTTTTTCTTATAGGAATTAGGATAATTTAGGGAAAGAATATATTCACTTAAAACATCTATGACATTAGCCAATTTTTATTTCATTAACGCGTTTTATTTTGTGTACATCTGATTATTATTTTTTAACGCAATTGTGTTGTTCCACTGGTTGTACACGTTGTTTTCATTTTATATATTTTTTACTTGTATTAACGATGCGCAGTTTTTGTCTATAGGCTCTTATCATTTTTTTAATTTGTGTACATATATATATATATATATATATACATGTGCTGATAGCACACGTTACATGTTGCATGATCCCATTAATGTCTAGTGTTTAAATTCAGTTACACTAAATTATCGGTAATAGCATATAATTAAAATTTAAAGAAATGCAAAGGAATGTCCTGTTTTTATTTTTATTCCCCATGACTGTTGAACGCTTGTATCACGCTTTAAATTGAAATGCATGTTAATTAAAGAACAGAACTTTTATATTTTGTTATTTACAAGTTAAGAAATTAAATATGTAAAATGAAGCAAAGTAAAATGGCTAAATCGAATGCACACACTTTGTAGAATGTAGTTTGCTGCATTTTCTTCATTTCCTTCAAGTTATTTATGTTAATGTGTGCAAAAGGGGCGTGCAGGGTTAGCCAAAACTCTGTAATTATTTGGAAAATTTTATAGATCGTTCTTTGCAAGTTAGATGTGTGGAAGGAACGACCTACAACGTTGTGTAAAAAAACATAAAAGGACAAAAACGGTCTAAAATAGAAAAATTTTGCCTTGTCGTAATTAACCATTGCACGAACAGTGTGTTGTGCAAAATTAAAGTAAGGATGTGCACCTGTATCAGGTTAAATGGTCTATAGAGTGTCGATACATTTTAATATCCTTCTAAGGGTAATATTTTTCGGAAGCCATTTCCTTTTTCCTAAGTATTTTAATCAAAATGACGACATTTAAAAGTACCATTATTTGTTACAATAAGATATTTTTTCACACAAAAAGAGATCACAAGAAAGCACATTTTTTATATTTAATGTTTTTGAGTATTTTTTTCCAATTTTCACTATTTTGTAGTTCTAAGTTTTAGCGTATAGCATCGAAGTTGAGCAGATGAATTTCCATAAAAATGCAGGATAAAAAAATTGTAAAAAAATTTGTGTTAATATTGTGTAATGATGAAGAAGGAACTTGTTAAATAATTTTTCATTCTTATAATTTGGACAAACAGAAGAGGACACAAAAAAATGTGTTTTTTTCCTTTCAGTGTACTGCTAGTCCTGAGTTGTAACTTGCGTATATTATTACAAATTGCGTCCCCTAGCAAGTTGCCTTTATAAGTAATAAACAGTTTATGCCCTCGCATTCCTTCAATTAAGTTCAAATTAATAATCCATAATTACAAAATTAAGAGTTTTGCGCGATAGCTTATATTAGCATGTGTCGTGTTAATAACGTTAGGGCGTTCTTGGGAAATGCAAAACTGAAATTCTGCGTCATCCAAGACATTGATTTAATCCCAATTTAATTCTGTTCAATCCCCGTTCGGTATCGATTCACTTTTTTAATCACGATAACAGTCAGCAGCGAAATAACCAATGGAATGTATCCTTTCCTTTTATTATTATTTATTTTTTTTTTTTAAAATGAAAATTGTCGACCAAAATGTAGAATCTTAACAAAGAAACATAATTTATGACTTACATATTTGGAATGACCACTTCAGTATTATACTGATGCTTAGCAACAATTTTTGCGATTAAGAAATAATACCTTACCTGTATGCAAACGCTTTTAATTTTTTTTGCTTAAAAATATAAAATATAGATGNACTTATAATTATTTATAACTACAACTAATTGCGAAGACATGCAACCGCTTTTATATTTTAAAAATGGCAACTTATTGGAAAAGAATAATTCTAGGGTATTTAGCATTAGCTTTTACCAAATTGTTACAAAAAAAAAAAAAAATCGTAAAAGCATAGATTTAGTCTGAAAATAGAAATAATTCTTTTAAAAAGTATATTAAACTAGTATAATGTAATAAACGCGAAATTGTAATATATGGTTTTTAAATTGTTCGATGTAGAACATATATATTTTTTTTCCACCCTTCATTTGAAGTATGTTTATTTAACATTTTTAATTACAACTCAATCTAATTTAATCGTACCAATTTTTTTTGGCGACTATGTATACATATATTTATACATTATGAAAAGTTGTACAAAATGACATGTTAGAACATTTCAGTTGTTCCCAATAAAGTAGTACATTTTTCTAAGGGGAAAAAAATAATCATTTGAAAATTTTAGCTTTTAAATGTAATATTTTTGCTTATTATATTTTATTGGGAATTGCCAATCAGGTATGAAATAAATACAATAGAAGGAGGCATGTAAAATGATCGTTGCTAAATTCTTTAAAAAAAATGTGGTATTAATTTTAGCTCTTTACCGAAGAACAAAAATACGTCGATCAGACGTTACTTGTTTTATTCCTGTAAAATAAACCTCTCCTAATCATTAATAATATAAAAATACATATGTTCATTTTCGTTTTTTACTCGGACAACATTGAACATTTTTGGTCCTTTTTGTATTAAAATTTAAATTTGCATTTGTATGACTCTTCTCCATCCGAGTTGCTTACGTACGATTTCGCATGAAGGGGTTATAATCAATGTATAATGCGTACCGAGGAGCGACATATATATGGACATGTATTTTTGTACATATAGCAAGCATGGGAGAGCTAAAAAATCACCATACTAAGTTGCCATGTTGCATTAAAAATATCAGTGTATGCGCGCGTCTTTCCGGATCGCGTATGCTTTAACTAAATTATTTAACTTTTTATGATCTCGAAAAAAAAAAAAATCCTACAATACTTAGATTAAATATGGATCAGAAAAAAAAAAATTACTAAAGCACCAAGTATGTTGCATATAAAAACACGACACTGTATCGTAGAATAGAATTATTTTTTTATTCGTCTGGCATAAATTAAATCGTCTTATCGTAATTAAATGATATTTTTATTTTCTTAATAAAATTAAAGAATTTTGGTAAATACTTTGAGCAGAAAGAATTCGTTCATTATGAGTAGACGAAATTATTTATTCTGTTCAACTAGGATTTTTATAAAAGGTTGATTAGATTTTATTAAAGACAAAAAAATAATTAAGGACGAGGACTTATGATAACTCCACCATGAAGAAGGGTTGTTTTGATGGACACTACCCCACAGATAAGAAGCGCACTATCACGAACAAATTTATAACAGTGAATAAATGTGAAAAGATAGAAGACACAAAAAAGTTATTCCCATATGCTGTTAAAGTTCTCATTTTTACCCTTTTACTATGGACATGGGAACACTTTAATAAGGTGAGCGATCTGATAATATAACTTCCAGGAACTTTTTTTTTACTTATATCTTTACTGTTTTTATGAAAGTTCATATTAAAGAAGAAATTTTATTATTATATGGACATAAATGTGTTCTTTTTTAAACGATAAAAAATTTGACTTTTTTTTTTTTTTTTCGTATAGTCTGCCACATATAGAACATCACTGGGAAACAAAGATGTAGGGGGAAAAGAATCAAGCATGAAGGGTGCCAGGTGTCTAAAGGAAACTGAAAGTTTATTTTCGGATTATTATGCATGCACAGAAAAAAGCGGAACATCTTATTTTCCCCTAAATAGCAGTGACAATATTGATAAAAGTGATTATTCTTTTTCAAGGCTATCTGAAGGAAAAACCAAGGATTACTACGAAATGACGGAGTCTGATTCATCACATTCAAGTTTATCATACTTGTCATCCCTAAGCGAATTTTTGCACAACGATAATTATGAAGATCCATTAAAATATAATGGAATTAAATTATCTAATTATAAACAAAAAAAACACAATTGCGGTATAGTTAGTAAAAGAATAAGGCAAATATTGAACTTTTTAAGTAAAATGGATCAACGCATTGAAAAGAAACTCGAAAATATGATGAAGAGGAATGTAGAAAATGCTCGTACTATGCGTGGAAAGATGAGTAGAAAGACAAGAGTAAAAATTTTTTTAACAGAAATATATATATGTTCACCAGGAATAATAGGTATTATGCTCTCATTAATATGTCTGCTGATAAGAGAACCTGTAGGTTGTATCGTAATAACTCTTTTTATCCTATTTTACATCATCATAAAAATTGTCAAGATCAATATAACTCATAAAGCTTATCAAAATTTTTACAAGTAAAAGCATATTTCGGATGAGTAACATGCCGCAAAGCAAAATGCAGCAAATATTGTCTCTGCAAGTCTTTCAGTGCTAGAGAACTTAGCTTCCTTCTGGCAATTGTACATCGTATAAATATAGGTATGCATGGGTAAGAAAATGATATACTCCCACGGTGTGCATATAATATATGGAACATTTAATGATATGTAAATTAAATTTCGCAAAGTTGTGCACATCCTGATAAGGATGTTGCATTTATCTTTTATTTTAGCAGCGCAATTTTCCATATCGTTATCTAAACTATATTATTTTATGTTCTTTCTTTTTTTTTTTTTTTTATGAAGTACCTTTTTATACATATACTTACAGGAGTATGTGTTAACAACTACCTTTTTTAATTCACTTATGAAACAAGTACGATAGCTGTACTTACCTTCATGTGAATAATACATTTGTCATTTGTACAAAATACAACTATTTCGTTATTTTCTAAATATAAACACTTTTGTTCCTCAAAAAATTAACTGTTTATATGCTTCCTTTTTTGAAGATAACAATTGATTGTCTATCATTCCTATATTTTAAGTCTTTCCATTTTTTTTATTTTATTTGATTCTTCTCCCCCTTTTTATAAAGAAAAAGTCTTATATAGTGAATGCTCCACTAAGAAGACGTTATTTAAAATTTGTCATGCCACAACATTTGATGCAGAGAGATTGTTATACTCTTTTTACCTTTTCTACCGATGAGGGGGGGGGAAAAAAAAAAGAAAAGAAATTCTCTAATGTATACTGATATATTGAAAATCCTATGTTCGAAGTAAAACTTTGATAAATTTCACGAAACGAATAAGCTTCCGATTGGTGGATCGCACTGATGTTAAATGCAGCAAAGATTTTTTCAACGAGGCAGAGAGGGTTGCAAAGCGTACCCCTTTAACCACGTAATGAGTGCACTATATAAATGTAGTAATAATAGAGAGCGCGCTCCGTTATATATGGGTACGCAAATGCACTTATGTATATATAATATACACATATATATGCATGTGCTTTTGTGTGCCCTCCCCACATGTACTTGACAGGAGTACCACATTGGGTCACCTCTAAATGAAACCTAGCAAGCAAATATCCCTTTCAACATTGTCCAAATTACAAATTCGTTTTTTCATATTTTAATGGAAAATATAAAAAAATGATTAGTTTGCACTTTGTGGGATATATAAATTTTTTCCTCTTTTTAAAGTGTTCGTTTATAAAAAAATCATATACTAAGGAGTGAGCGTATTGAGAGTCGCTCCTAACGAGTTGTGGAACGCAACAAACCGAATTAAATGTGTGCGATTTTAAAAAGGGGGAGAAGGATACTGGTGCTGCAATGGAGAAGGGGTTATAGATGATCACTTATTTCTGCGGAGGTCCGTAGAACGATTTAATTTCAAAATTTTAAGTGCCATAGGGATAAAAAATTGGAAAATTCTAATTGAAGGATCGCCAAAGAATGAACAATATAACAAATGTTGAAAACGTATTCATTAATAAGGTCATATGAAAACGGAGGATGAACCGCTTTTATTCGATGTATGCTCAATAGAAGGTATGACTTCTTTTGGGGTAGTGGTGACACTTATTGTGTAATTTCACAAACAAGTTTGGAAATTTTGATAAAATGAAAGTGTATAAATATAGATCAAAAAAATGAGGTTAGTATATGATATTATGTACGCGAGGAAGAAAAAAAAAAAAAAATCCTTCAGGAATTTTTTTTTCAATGTATCTAATCTTTTGGTAATAATGCCCAAGATTTAATATTGTGAATAACCCCGTTTGAAGCAGATGCATAATCGTGGAAAATTAAATTAATTTCATTTTCATGCTAGGAAATAATTTATATCATTAATGCGTACATATGTATATGTATGGTGTATTTGTTTATGTTTTGAACATACATCTCCCCCCCTTGGAGCAACGTAAACGAAATGGAAATTGTGTAAATTTTGAATGAAAAACTTTCTTAATGCGCAGTTGTAACCAAGTTTTTTTAATTCTTAGTGATATTCTAAAAGGTAGCATATTAACCTATTTTTATAAACTAATTTTATTAAATCTAAAATCTCAAAAAAAAAAAAAAAAATGATAATGGTACAAATCTTACAACGCATAAAAAAAAAATTTTATTTTGCTACTTTTTGTGCGAATGTTATTTCCCTCTCCCTATGCTGTCACTCTGCTTAAATCCTTCTTTAATTTATTTATTTTGTAAAATTTGGATTGCCGCTGAAACCATTTGATTGCTTACAAATAGATTAAATTAACATTTTATTATATAAATAATTATATTTTTGCTTTATTGTAAAAAATTTTTTGTAAGATTCTTTCGCTATTTCTACCCCTAATTTGCTGCTTCACTGTTAAAATAATCAATTTTCTAGGCTTTTATAAAAAAAAAAAAAAAAAAAACAAATTGAGTTGTAATGAAGAAATGTATATATAGAGCCTTTTTTCCATATACACTTTATTTCCTTTGCTGTTTATGAGCCTATTAGTAATTGAAAAACAGGGCAGTAATTGTTTTTCATTTAACATATTTAAAAGGGAAACAGAACTCATATTTTACCTTTTATTGGTGAAAATTTGTAATTGTTCCATTTTACGTCACATGGGTATGTTGTTTTTGATAGTTCATTTCCTGCTGTGTTCTGTGCATGGGGTGATATGCCTAGTTACATAAACGAACCACTTGTTATATAAATCAATTATATATTTAGGCAATATGTACACTATATATATATGCATGGATGTAAATGTCGTTTCCGGTGACGCTTGCTATATATGTGGCAATGCATGTTATGTTCGACCACGCAACTTTATGAAGAGCAGCGGTTAGTAAAGGAATCCTTACCTAATTAATGGATTTTTTTTTAAATATAAAGTTCGTTTTTTTTTTGGATTCACAATATATATTTTTTTTTATTTTAACTGTAATGTTTGTTTTATAATTACATTCACGAATATCTTTTAGTGTTTGATATGTATTGTGATATATATGTGAGCTTTACATATATAGAACATACATATATGTAAGGATATATTCATGCACGTATATGTATATATGTATATGTACATATCCATTTATACTTAGCGTACATTTTTGTTAATATGTTTTTTATTAACAAAACACAATGAAATATGTGATCCAATTAATCACATATATGTTTTTAACATATATTAAATTAATATGCCTGAACAATGTTATTAGGCTAATTGTGTTTGTAGTGTGTTTATTTAGTAAACATTTAGCAAAAGATATTTTTAAAAATATTTGTTTCTCCCCACACAGCAACAATATTTATGTTCATTAATAATGAACCATAGATATTGCTAATTTGATCAAATAATAAATAATTATGAAGAAATTTGATTCAAATTATAGCAGATTTGTTAATTTAATATACACTGTAAGCACATAGTTAAAAGATTTTTCATTAAAGCCTTAGCAACTTTTACGAAATGTCACCTCTCGCCCAAATCAACGGGATTCCTATTTTTTACTGAAATTTTTATCTTTACTGTTTTATTATGGATATTCTACTACTTCAGCAGTGTAAGAAAAACAAATGATATTCCTTACGAGTGTGTTTGTTTTTTTTTTGTTTTTTTTGTACACCAACTTTTTGATCCCCGCTCGTGTTTTGCACCTCTTTTGGGAGCTTTTTGTTTTCCGTGTGTTTTTCGTTATTTCATTTTTATCCCCCCAATTTTTTTTTTCTAGCGAAATTTATTCTCTCCACCATTTAATTTATACTCTTGTACACGTTTTGATTTCGTGTTCTAATATTTTCAGTCCGTTGCCACTGTTGAAATATGGAGTACAAAGGAAAATCACATCTGTGAATGGCTAATTTGGAAGCCTAGTAGACTGCTAAGTAAAGAAGAAATTGTAATTAAGGAAAATCATGGACACTCGAAAAAAAATATTGCCGATTTGTTAGAGTTAGACGAAGTGACCATTGAAGAACATTATGAATCATTAATGTCCGAAGGTTTCAACAAGAATAGCATTAAATGGAAAATATTTGGGAATCACACACCTCAAGTGGAAAAAATTACGAACCAAATAAATAAAACGATTGATTTAGAATTAATCCGTGCCTTAAAATCAGATTCTTATTATCAGGGAAATTATTTGGTTTCTGTAAAAGAATCAAAAATTGAGCGGATAAAATCGTTCTTTTGTAAGTATAAAATATTTTCACCCCACGTCGTTCTCTTTTTGGGCGTAATTTTGTCTTCATCGTTGAAAGAACCCGTTTCTGCTGTTTTGTTAGTCATTCTGCTGTTCATATTAATAATATATTTTTTCATGAAAATACGAAAATGCACCTACATTATGGAGATTAACAGAAAATCAAGGAACAATTATGTTGGTTTTATGGACTATTAGGTTGTCACCTCTCTGAAGAATACCCATAGAAGGATTATAATCCTTGCAAATCTTTACATTTAATACAATATTTGGAATACACTTAACACCTCATATATTTATGAAAAAATATATGTGTGTGTACATGTATATTTTCGCTCTTTTTATATATGAGGCATGAAATTTTAATCTTTTATTTTTTAAAAACCTTTTCAATCCGATTGTGAGCGTTGTTACAGAGTTTAAACTCTTGCTTTTGTGTTTTAATGAACAAAGCAAATTGTTAAGTTTGTTTAATTGTCACAAATGAAGCGTATTTTTAAGAAATCGTTGTTTTATTTTATTACACCATATC
>NC_020399.1:978729-993520 GCF_000321355.1 Plasmodium cynomolgi strain B
TTTTTTATCCTGTTTTGCTTAATTTACCTGTTATTTTTATGTAAATTTTATGTAAAAATTGTATTTTGTTTTAAGTTTAATTTATTTGAAAAGTGTCTTTTGTTTTATGTATATTTATATGAAAAAGATTTAAAATTTTGTTTTTGTATTCTTAATATTATTATGTAAATGATATTTTAGGAATTTCTATACTTTAATGGCACAAAGACGCTTTGTGTTCCTTTTAAAAATGTCACAATTCAATAACTTTTCAAATTTGTATTTTTCGAATGAAAAATATACAATAGTGGTATTATTAAATTTCACTGAAGTGAATTTTTAGTTTCTTTTTTTTTTTGTTTTTGCTTTTTTGGTAAGCACGCTATGTTATATATGTATATACGTATGTATAATTATACATAATGAATGAAAAGCTTTCGACACTGTTCTTTAACTTAGAACACACTTAAAATGTTATTAGACGCCCCTTTCTTTTTCCACTTTTGAATATATAAAATACAGCATTATGAGATTGGATGCCAAATTGAAAAAATATTATTGGTTAGTTAAGTGGAACATTCCTTATTTATGTGTGACGCACAAATGTAATAAAAATCGCTAATTAGGAATTCATTCAGGGGGGAAAGTATACTCCATTATAATTACCAGGAAAACAGAAATTTAGCACATACACAAAGTGGGAGAATTTGCAGAGTCCATAAATGTACACAAGTATGTGTGCCCCTTTTTAATAATTTCTCTTTAGTGAAAAATAAAATTTGTTGCAGAATTAAAATTGCGAAGCTCTGAAAAAGAGCATATTTTTTAAATATTTTACTTGTCCGTCGAGCAGTTAAAATATGAAGGATAATTAAACGTATGTCTACAATAAATTAAGCTACCGTGGTGAATAAGGAAGTAGACGAAGATGCTTCACCAGAAGGGGTATTCACTTGCTTTTTTATCCATTTGCTAATTTATTTGCCAATTTATTGGTTTACTTTTTTAATGATAACATTCTATCCATTTATTGGGATTCTTTTGGCACATGTATGGGTAGTACCCTGTTTGGTGTTTATTGAGACGGACACGAATAACCATGCTAAAATGGTTAGGGAGCATAAGGCCCCTTTTTTAGTCACCCCCAATTACTTGTTCACCATAAGTGTTATTTTTATGAACTGCCGCGTTTATAGCTCTATTTATAATCCCCGAATCAGAGCATACTACGCCGTTGTCACATTGATTAAGCACTTTATATATTAAGAATTATAGGGAGCAAATGCGTTGTACATAGAGAACCTGTTTAGGACGTTGTCAAGTTGATGTATGTATTTTGTAGAAGAACATAAGTAGTGGATTACGAACCTAGCATAGTGTCCAAGTTGTATTTTTTTTTAAAGAAACTATGAAGTTTTTTCTACATATATAGATATGAATAAAACGATAGTCTCTACACGATTTCGTTAATAGTAAATCATAGACACAGTTATACGTAACGGCGGTATTTATTACTAATAATGTTCAATTTTAAAAACCGTTTTTGAATTTCCTTTGTAAGGTTCATTTATTAACAGGGATGGGGACAAGGCAGGTACTACTCCTCGTGAGTATATGTAGATAGGAAAATTATACTTTTTGAGTATTGGAGTTTTACACGATGGATTAATGAAATGAGTAACATTCATTGAATTAATTATACCTTTCTTGTATTTTTATCGTAAATAAAGGCGAACCATGTGCAAAGCAAACAACGAGAGTCACTTCTATCAGAAAAATTAGCAAATTGGGGAAAGGCACTTGTGGTTACACTTAAAATGGAGGTAAATATAATGCATATATATTTTTTAATCGTATTTCATCATTTGAGATAACTTTGGATTATTTTTATCTTTCAATGGAACTATTTCTCCTCCCTACTCCTTATTTCGCCCTTACATTTTTAATATTCACTCGAATAAATAGTTCTAAAAGGAAATATAAACATGTTCGAACGGTTTGTGCTTAGGTACTGTCTGAACCTATCGATTTCTGAACTAAAATTTGTTGAGCATATAAGTTTAAGGTAATATATGTATAACTTTATCGCACATATTGTCTATAAATATTTTCATTTCATTATTTAAAAGGATGTAGATGCAGAAAAAAATTAACTTATCTTACATTTTATTATAAACTTAAAATGTAGGTTTGCTGAAGGATTTACTTTGCCTTTTAAGTTTTTATGCATTACGCTATTTTAAAGAATATACATAACTATACGCGGTTGTACTTTAGTAATTTAATAAAAAGGTATTATTTTTCTCTATATTTTTGTCATTACGGTTCAGTTTACGTTTCATTTCTTCTTCATAAGTTATTTTTATGTTTTAATGATATTCCCCAAAATGAACTTAAAGTAGAATTTTATACACAGAATAAAATTTATGAAATAACGGATGATTCTTGTAAACCGATAAGAATTAGTTCTTTTTTTTAGTAGAATTTTGCAAATGGAGAAAACGGCAAAAAATGGTAAAAACGATTAACGATTAATGCTACCATTTTATTTACGTTTTGTTATATATTTCACGATATATCTAAAATGAAAAATTTAATAATATATTTTTTAATATTTTTAATACAACATGGGTTGCTCTAATATTGGTATTGTTATTTATTTATTATTGTTATTATTATTATTTTATTTTATTTTTTTGTTTTCAACTGCTTCTTCGTTGCTAAATGACGGATATGCACTGCATTGTTTTCAGAGAGGTAGCAATACATGCATATACATATAAACATAACTTTTTCTTTTGTTTTGCATGATTTGTTAGGAATTTTTATAAATTTAAACCAACTGTTACACATCTTTTATTTTTATTTTATTTTTTTTTTTCTATATATCACTTGTATTTTTCGTTTGAATATATTATTTTTATATAAAATAATGCATTTTAATGAAATGTAAAGATTTCTGCTGCAAATACAATGTTGTTCTACATGTTCTTCATTTACCAATAGTATGTTATTTACTTTTCATCATTAAAATTGGAAGACGAAGCAAATGTTCCATATTTGAGAATATACAAAATAAGCTGACGAAAAATTACATTATTATGTTATTATCACAAATTTAATAATAAATAACATTTTTGAATATTATTTGTCAAACAGAAAAAAAATTAAAATCGAAATAATATACCTATTGCAATCAGTTTTTTGCATATATTTATAAAGAAAAAAAAAAAAAAAAAGGTTGCTTTTAAAAAAATACCCAAGCATAAAAAACAACGAAAGAAAAAATAAATATGTATAACCTTTTGTCCAAAATTTATATATTCTCCCTTCTTTTAATATGTTGGAAATGGGAGCATTCTGACAATGTAAGGATAAAGAGGTCATGTTTGAAAATTTGCATATTCATTTATGTTGTTTGCTTACGCCTGAAGTAATAATTTGCATCTATGTTTTAATTTTCATTTAAATGGTTATTCCTATATTATGAATAAAATATCTTTAAAAATTTTTATAGTTTATACCCTTAGGGGAATCACTGGGAAAGAGGGGGTTCCTCGATAAATCATTAAATGGAAGGGTTGGACGATCACTTTTTCAAAGGCAATATATTGCAGATATGTATTATAATCCTTTAACCCCAGCGGATGTACAATATTATGAAGATGATTTTGAGGATGATAACGATGAAGAAATGGATGATGAATCAGCAACAGAAGATGGTGTTGATGATACGAACAGTGATGTGGATAGCATCACAAATACGGAGAAAGAGTCGGTATATGAAAAATTATACACCTCTACATCAAATAATATGTTCTTAAAAAAATACAAAGAATTAAAATTGGGGGAAATAAAAGATATGGATAGTGATAGATCAGTTATATCAAAAGCTATGAATTTTATTAAAAAGTTAAACATACACGTAGAATTAGAACTGTTAGACATTCTGAGCGGTAGCAATTATCACAACCCTTTTACGATTAGAATAAAAAGTAATAGGATAAAATTTTTGAATGCCATGTATAAATGTAAAGTATTTTCCCCAGTAATAATTGGAGCACTTCTTACATTATCTTTATTATTTATTCATAGCAAACTTGCTTTCATAGCGTGGGGTGCAACTATTTTATTCATAGTATATTTATTAGCTAAAGTATGGAAATGCGAAAATATAATTCTCCAGGCGAAAGGTAACCCAAAATTATAAAAAATTTTAAGGTTAATTATATATTGAAAGGTGTCAATTTGCGTTATAGAAAATATTTTTTTGTGTATTAACTGAATATGCTAATGTATAGTGCCTAAGGGGGGATACAAACAAGGAACAACGCAAACGTGCTTTTACGACTAATCTGCGGAGGGAGATTTACGTTTTGAATATATTGCAACATGAGCACGTTATTAATGATTTCCTGCCTTATCCCAATTAGACATGTATATTTGATTTTTATAAGTGTGTTCATATTTTTTAATGTTTTTTCCTTTTTCCTTTTTTTTTTAAGAAAATTTGTGCAAATTAGTACTATAATTTATTCTTTTTAGCTGATTCATGAAAATTCGATGGATATATATATGTATACTAATATATACATATATAGTGCATGATTTGAAATTTTTAATGTTTGAAAAATGTGTTCTTTGTTTTATTTACAAGAACTTATTTGAATTACCAACTTTTACATGTATTAATTTAAGTATAATGATTTATGACATAAATTTGTTAACAGAGAACAGCATTGTTTTCATTGTTATTGCATTTTTCTGTATAAACAATTGGTGCGTAATGGGAATCGTGAGGAAGGAGAGGCATATGGATAATTCCGCATGTTGCAACGTATGTATATATGTGTGTGTTTCTTAAAAAGGAGGACGGCAGTTATTTTACAACCTGATATTGTAGAAAAATGATCACTGTAAAATTACAATATATTGAGAACAGGTTTTTATAGATTTAACAATTTATTCAGCTTTCCTAAATTTTTATCTTCTTTGTTCGTATGGGCTATGCGTGCACAGATACTTCATATAAGCCCTGGTTTTATTTGCTACTTTTTAATCGCAAAAGGACGTTCTTCCCCATAGTTATAAATATAAAGTTGTCACATACATGTGATCTAAGGCGCATATGCGCATCCGTACGTATATACACACATATGAACAGTAGGGTAACATATGGTATGTATATTTTGCTGCCGTGCCTTTGGAGCATATGGATCTGTGCTATCTCTGACCTAACTAATGCTATAAAAGGTCTGCGAAGTAAATACCAGGAGAAACCCTGCCCTACATCATGTTTCTGCTGATTGGTTATTTAATTTTAGAATCCAGAAATTTTCATATTATTAACGAAACATGCTACTTTGTGGGGCTCACCCTTTATAGACAAAAATATATTAAAAATGTTATAATTAAAGTTAGAATCTAAACTCTGCAGAATAGGAGGGAATTAGAGTGGCGAATAAGATTATTTTATTTCTAAATCTATCCATTTCTGAGGAAACCAGGAGTTGATTAGAAAAATAGAATAATGAGTTACGTTACAGAAAAATGAAAAGAACACCATTGCAAAAAGGTTAATACGTGGATAAGTCAATTTAAAAGCGACATCAACTGTTCGCTCCACAGATGTGATTCATTATCTGGTTACATTGTACATGATATATATATTATTTTAAAAAAAAATGTTGGACACAAATTAACAATTAACACATTTCTGATTAGGGAGGTTTCTCTATAAGCGTGATTAAGCTAATTATACATAACGCAAATAAAAAGCGGAAAAGGTGGCAAAATATCCCATTTATGAACTGATTTTTATAGATGTATTGGTAAACACTATTAAACGTCAAAAAGGGAAATACCCCTTTTGATAGTCAACAGCGATATATGCACCTACTTTTTTTTTTCGATGATATTCAAAGTGGACCTTTTAGAATATTAACATCGCCTTACGTTTTGGTTAAATGTGAAGCATCTTTTAAACATTCGTTTAAAATATAAAATGAGAAAAAGATGAAGAGAAGCGTAAAATTAAAGTGCACTATGTGAAAAGAGAAATAAAGGCTCAACTCAGGTTTCTAGATTTTTAAGTAATTAAAAATGTTATAGTATAAATATTAAAGTACGTCCTATATTTTAATATACACAACAATGATAAAGGTTTAAAAATAAGTTGGGAAACACGAAAATGGTTTGGAATTTTCCTAAAAGAAAGTTGCAATAAAGCATTTTTTTTTTAAATAATAATACTTGAAACGTTTGTTTTTTTTTTTTTTTTTTTATTTACTTTTTATAAGTGCAAATTTTCAATAAAATTTTTTAAGTTGAAACGCATTAATTAGACAGTGTCAATATTTATAGTCAACTATAAATTTATATACTAGCCAAGGCAAACTTACGAAAAGTTATTAAATGAAATAAGACCGGTGAATGTAGAAACTCTTCTATATTTTTTCACTTTTTCTAATTAAAGGAAATATTTTAGCGTAAACATTTTTATATGTAGACCACAATTTTACCAATTGGCAAAGGAAAAATTAAAGTGAATTATATTCTTCTTTTGGAATTTAAGAAACTGAGAAAAAAATCCATATAAAAAAGGCAAAACAATTCAAAAAAAGATGGCAAACTAATGAGTTATAATTCTGTCTAGTACAATATATGGTATGTCTTTTATATATACTACTACGTAAAAATGTTTTGGTTGCTTCGAATATTATGGATAAGCGCTATTTTGCATTCGGATAAAAGATTGTGGATGATTTTGTGATTTCTTTGAGATGTTTTTAAAAAAAAAAAAAAAGCAGACAAAAAGAAAAAAGTAAAGAAAATATTATTTAACTAATTTGCAAATAAAAAATTCATATTAATGTGTACATTTCTCATAAAATTAACTTTAGCAAAATTATGCATTAGGATAAAGTTGATACAACTGTAATTCTTTTAAAATAAAATTATGGTAAAATTATTAGTCATCACAAAAAATAAACAAAGAAAAATATATTCTTCATTTTCCTATAATATATATCAAAATAAAAATGTGCCCTTTTTTTTATATAATTCCGGCTAATTTACGAATTTGACTTATTTATTTTTATTTTATTTATGTATAAAATATGAATATAAATATGATATACGTTATTGTAGAAAATCAGTGAACTATTTTTTGAGTTCATGTATAAAGATGTTATATACTTGGTACAATTTTTGCCGTTTTTTAAAGAGGGGAAGTTTTCTTCTTATTTGATAATTGCAACTCCTGTAGATAGATATTTACAAGTGTTCATAATATTTAAATTAAATCACGCGTATAGATACATAAACAAATATATATGCATATATATATTTATTAGTTCATAGTAAAACAAAAACAAAAATAAGAGTTTTATTCTATTTGCGTACGAAATAACGCGTAAAACGGCATATATATATTTTAAATAAAAGATATATTATTCTGTTTTGCCATTATTTCATATAATGGGTACCGCGACATTTTGTCATTATATTTTTTATTATAAGAAAATTTTCATTTTAACATAATCCTAGAAACATTGTAGTAACGCTACATGCATTTGCATTTTAAATGCATTTTTAAAAATTTTGCATTATTCTCATATTTTCCTTTTTTTTTTTTTTTTTAATATACATGTTGTACGGGCTTATGCTGCAATTTTTTACATGTTATATATTTAGCAAATTTACCCATGTTTTAAGAAAAAACCAAGAAAATTTTATTTTCTTTAAAAGGACTTGTTATTAAATTAAAGATATAATCATATATTATAACTAAATGGTTAATAATAAATTTTGTGTTGGGATTTTTCATTATGGAATTATTGAACAAAACTACATTTTATTTTTATTTATTGTTTCATGTACTCCAAAAAAATTCTAATTAACAAATTGGTCGATATCAGAAATAGAAAAATTAAAAATTATTTGTCTTCTATTATATATTTTCAATTTTCAAAATAGTTTCTATTTAAATAACGTTGTAGCGTTTTTTTTTTCCAATGGCAACAACAATATTGTATGTTATAGAGTTACGATTAAAAAAAAACTTATGGTAGGTAGCAGCCGCATACAAAATAAGAAAAAAAAGGGTTCCAGGATTTTATTTTTACTATATCTCTCATGTATTAAATTATATATTTATTTATTGTTCTTTGCAACATTTTTTTTAAATCTTTTAGTATGTACAGAATATAATATTTTTTATTTATATAGGAAGAATAATTTAAAAAAAATGAAATTCAAATTAGTATAATTAATATTTTATTTTATGTTTATTTGTTACGAGAAAAAAATTATTTAATAATAAAAGCTTGTATGCTATTTTTAGAAATAAAGTATACCAATTTTTTTGTATTTTATTGAAAAGAAGTTGTATTTTTTCTTTTTTCGGTATTTGGGAATATGTTCTACAAAATAAAAATATGTTGTTGCATTAACATATAACTAACGATTTTATGTGCTATATATTATTACATATTATTAATACACTTCAGTTACCTATTTTAAAAATTAATTTAATTTGTGTACATTTTTTTTGCTATTGTTATTATTTGTGGAAGGGAAATTTTTTTATATTTAAAATTACTAGTTCCTTTCAGCTTACGTTAATTAGAATTTAAATATATCTTATGTGTTATATGTTATGTGTTTATATTTAGTTAATGAAATCTACAATAAAAATGTTTATAAATCTAAAAAAGTAAAAAATGACCAAGAAAAGATACAATCCTAAGACGATTGAAAATTATCGAAGAAACTATCATATAGATAATAATTTATTTGTTGAGAATGAATCAGAATCTCTAACGGGGTGCCATATGGGTGATCAAGTAAATAAGTTCTTTTGTTTTTTTGTTAAGACGTGCACATTTATTGTTTTAGCATCAACATGGCAAAATTCCTATAAGGTAAGCCAAACATAAGATTTTTCCTATTAACAGTTGTTATATGTCGTTTCAACCCATTTATGTGTACGTGTATATACATGTCTATATATTTATATATACATGCATGTATGCTGTGCACCTTATAAACGAACCTTCGCGTGAACGTTATAAAACAAATCATGTGTTCATTTTTCGCACATTTAACATGGTAAATTTTTTCTCCAATTTTTATAGACGCATGCTGCCTCAACCTTTCGTGAATCATGGGTTAACAGAGGGAGCCTAAATGCATTAGGTGTAAGGTCGAGCAGAGTGTTAATTGGAGATGCAAATATAAGTATTGAACCCAATTATGAACTTTTTGATGACAGAGAAGAAGATGGGCTAAGGGAAAATTACCATTCTCCTAAAAAACATCTACATGAAATATTTCTCGATAGCAATTTTCAAAAACATTTAGATGATTCAATAAACAATAATAGATGTGTGCGAAAGGATAACATGCAAGCTAGTGAAAACGGTAATAATGACAGAAGTATGACGAGGGAGTCATTTGATTCGTTAAGTTTTGATAACGATTTTAATCAATCAAATGAGACTCCAAATGATCAAAATCAGTTAGAAATGAGGTCCGACGCCATGCAAGATTACATTAACGTTAAAGAAGACATTGATGACAAAGAAATGGATGAGAGTTTTGTAAATAGTTGCATTTATCTAGAAAATGATAGCAGAAATGCTAATAATAAAGGACTTAATCCAAATTATAATTCTTTGATGAATGATAAGGAATCATCCGGTTCAGCAAATGTTGACAAGGAAGATAGCTCAAGTAGCCCAGGAGCTGGTGACAATATTTCTTCAAAACGATTGGAAGCTTTAAATAATGACAATAACTTTAAAGAAAATTGTGATGAAACAGAACTCGATGAAGATTTTGAAATGAATTATTCATCATTACAATTTGATAGCCATGAAAACAGGAAACTTGATAATTTTAAATCTAATGATAATGTGAACAATAATGTAGCTTTTGAAAAAATGAAGGATAGTAATAGCAGCTCAAGTAAACAATTTGATGTAGAAAGTGTTAATGTCAGTTTTGATGAATCTCACGATACGTTAAAACAGTACAGTGATTTTCAAGACAAAGTTAATAATATAAAAATCGATGATGATTTTAAGGGAGGATTTTACTCATTAAAACGAGCTAGTAATCTAAATGCGTCTTT
The DNA here is from genome assembly GCF_000321355.1 of Plasmodium cynomolgi strain B. NCBI lineage: Eukaryota > Apicomplexa > Aconoidasida > Haemosporida > Plasmodiidae > Plasmodium > Plasmodium cynomolgi. The sequence goes on from NC_020399.1 coordinate 988,844, forward strand.
TGGTAAAATCAAGGGTGACATTAATCGAAACCAGGGATTTAATAAAAATAATAATGTTCCTAGTGCTGCTAATTTTGAACAAAATTATGAAGAATTATCTAATAATGAAGATTCGGACATAAGACCTGATTCACTGAAGAATTACAACGATTTTATGGGAGAAGTTAATGCAGAAACACTTGATGATGACTTTGAAAAGGGATATATGGCATTAAATCCTGATGATGGCGTAAACACACAGGTGGAGCCACAAAGAGCAGATGCAAAGGAAGTTAATGAAATAGCTGATAAATTCCAAAATGAAGATAATTTGGGGAATATATTTGAAAAATATATGGGATATAACGAATTTAAGGAGTTACACAGTTTATTAATGCGTACTGTTAATATGGACAAGCATTTTGATAAAATTAATGATAATGATAATTATGGTAAAAAATATAATTCATTAATATTTGATGGAAGCGCTGCTCATAATCCACAGGACGAGCAAAATTCGGATGAAAATAGTGATCATCTTGATGAAAAAGATTCAGAGAAAACACTTAATGCATTGGAACATTATAATGCTTTTACGGGACAAGTGAATGGAGAAAAACTTGATGATGCTTTTGAAAATGAGTTTAATAGATTATGGGATCACGATATTTTTAAAAATGGGGAATATCCTTCAAAAGGTACTCCACAGAATGGCAAGAAAAAAAGTGGAAAAATGAATGGGGGAAATAATGCAAGCAGACGATTTGAGGGATCGAGAAGGGATCAGAACAATTATAATAACCCCGTTAATAGATCCCCAGTTGATGGTATAAATTATAACAACCGAAATAATATATATAGAAACAATAGAAGTGATCGTCAAATCCCATTGGATGTATTGATAAGCGAGCAAGATTATTCCTATGAATTTTTTGATATCTTTAACGGTATGAACAAATTTGGAAAGCAAATTGACCTATCAAAGCTTTACGAAAACAGTGATAACGAACAGTCATATGGATCGAAAAGTGAAGATGATGGAAACGACGATTGTGAATATGCAGGTGATGAATATGAAGATGAGCATGCTGAAGGCGAATATAAAAGGTATGATGAAAATAACAAACGAGATTATGATGCCCAAGGTGTTTACAGATATGATGATAATCGTATAAATGTATTAAAACAAGACGAAATTGCTAGGGAATCCCAAGAACTAGGAAAATATAACGATCGTACTGAAACAGTGACGACCGTGCTAGAAAGTACAGGAAATGCTATCGAACAATTCGACGGTACCTTAAAAGACAATGCTAGTATTAAGGAACAACTTAATGATGCAAAAAATTACCAAGATAACAAACAATTTGGTAAGTCAAAAGATGAAGAGCGAGTTAGCATCACATATGATGAATTGGATGATGACACCATTAGCTCTATATCTCACAAATCAGAGTATGATGACAAAAGAAGCTATGTAACTTATAAATCCAGACGAATTGATGAAACATACAACGGTGCAATTCATAAATCAAAAATGGCTGATGACCAAAGGAGCGATCTAACAAAAAAATTAAAAAGGATTGATGACAGAGATAGTGATATCCATGATCACTCAAAATATGGAGATAGAAATGGTGACAAAAATGATGACGGAAATGACGACAAAAGTGATGACGGAAATGACGACAAAAGTGATGACGGAAATGAAGACAAAAGTGATGACAAAGATAGCTTTATAGATGGTAGCTCCAAAAATGATGACTATACTAGTACTATATCCGATAACTCCATGGATGATAGAAATAAGAGAAATTCCCATACCTTTAAAAAGGATAACGCTAATTTCAAAAAGGTGACCACTGAAGCAATTAACACAGATAATGACCAGAATAAACTTTTGAATGCTATGCAACTTACTGAGGATTTTAAAAGAAAGTTTAATATTTTAAAAAATGCTGGTGCTACAGAGAAAAGATGCGACGCATTAAAACATTATGAGAGGTTTAAAAAGGAGATCCTTAATATACAACTTGAAAGAGATTTTGTGCATGGAGTTAATAGATTAAAGCCTCGTTGCAATAATAAAAAATTGTTATATGCATCAACAGAGGAATATGAAGACTCATGTGATTCATCAGAGGATGAAGATTATTCTGATAGTCAATCTGATAGATACACAAATGATGACGAGGATAAAACAAATTGTGATAATACCTTAATTGAGGACTATTCTGACAGCCAATCTGATAGATTAACTAATGATGATAGGAATAAAAAAGAGCCTAATATGGAAAAGGAGGATAACTATTCTGATGGTCAATCTGACAGATTAACGCATGATGATAGGAATAAGAAAGAGTCTAATATGGAAAAGAAGGATAACTATTCTGATAATCAATCCGATATATTAGGACGAAATAATAGAGATAAGAAAGAATTAGATAAGAAAAAAGGAGGTAAGTATTATGAAGACACCCATTCCATTCGTGATAATTATGATTCTAAAAGCCAATGTAGCGTATTAAAAAAGAAAAGCAGCCCTAAAAAAAGTTGTGATAAATCAAACATTGATACTGATTTCGATAATTCTAGAAGATCATTTGAACTTTCGAAAGATAATAAGCTGGTCAAGAAAAGATCTGAAAAATCAAAGGATGGTAGTGTTTGCTATGGTTCCAAGAAGTCACTTGGTGTAAGAAAAGATGGTAACATGGAAAAGAAAAATTTGGATAAAATAAACGACCACGATGATTATTATTATGGTTCTAAGCAGTCATTTGTTTCTTCAAAAGTAAATAATGATGTGTCTAATAAAACTTATGACAAATCACGCGATACTACTGATAAGTCTGAGACTAGGAGCTTATATAGTGTATTAAGTAGAAATAGATATAGGAACAGCCATGATAAACCAGGTGCTCCTTCTGACTATTATGGTTCAAAGGCTTCATTTAATGCATCCAAAGAAAATAAGATGGTTAAGAACATTTCTGATAAACCAAACGAGGTGTGCGATTCTGCAAAAGCATCAAATGTGTTAAAGAATACTGATTCGAGTTCAAAGAGAAGCGTTAATAAAATAAACAATGAAAAAAAGGGAAAAGGAAATGATAAAGTTGATTCCCATTCTGTGAAATCCTCACATTCATTAAAAGACAAACCCCAAGATAAAAACAAGTCATCTAATTCATTAAAATCAGATCACAGCAATTTAGATGATCTATATGACGAATTAGATGATGCTTACACCATGAATAAACGACATGAGGCATTAAAATACAATAAAGAAGACTTCTACAAGTTATATGATGATTTAAAATATGATGAAAAAGAATTTGATACACTTTATAAGGTAGTGGAAAGTTATGAAAAAGTTGATAAAAAGAAATCCAATAGATCAAGAGACAACGATAACAACTCTGTAAAATCAGATGAAGAATCAGAAAAGGATAATGATTCTTTGAAGTCTGCTTACACCTTCAAACGTAAAAGTTTTGCTCATAAAAAATCGGACTTATTAAAACGCAATGATAAAACTATGGAGATAGAGCAAACATTCAGACGTAGCGAACAAGATTTTATAAACCCTGATGAATTCAGACGTGATAGAAATTATAAAGATTCAAATGATAAAGAGAGAAATAATAGAGAAGACGATTATAGAGGAGATAATAATAGAAGAGATGATCGTAGAAGAGATGATCGTAGAAGAGATGATCGTAGAAGAGATGATCGTAGAAGGGATGATCGTAGAAGGGATGATCGTAGAAGAGATGATCGTAGAAAGGATGATCGTAGAAAGGATGATCGTATAAGAAATAATAATAGAAGATGGGACGATGATAAAGGAATGGACGATAATAGAAGAAATCATAATGTAAAAACTCGTAACAGAAGGAATGATATAGATGTTGACTATGAAAGGAGCTTAGGAAATATAAAAAGGAATAAAAAGAGCTTTATAAAAAAGGTATTTACAGAAAGAGATGAAAATGAACCTGTCAAATCAAGAATGTTTAATAAGAAAAGTTTATTCATAAAGACTTTAAAATTTATGCAAAAAATAGATTCCAAGTTTGAATTAGAAATAATAAAATCATTGAAAAGTTCAAAAAGGAGTGATACTTTCTTGATTAAGCCAGAAACGAAATTAAATAAATTTTTTTATTACGCCAAGAAATATAAAATACTTTTTCCAATTTTATTAACGTTACTATGTTTATTCATATTTTACGTAGCCAATTTATCAAATTTAGCCTTTGGTACTGTTTTCGTACTTCTCGGCATGATACTTTATTATAATACGAAATTATTAAAGTGTCGTGAAATGGGTAAACTGTTTAGATCTTTTAGCGAAAGCAACAAATTCGAAATAAGTTAGAATCACGAAGAAATGCTATGTTTAAAAGTCTTTAAATTTAATAACGTAGAAATGTAATTGAATTCAAAATTTCGTGCTTTCAAGAGAGGGTATATGTACATTCCTCTACATATATATAGGTGTACGTATTCGAGTAATACTTTATAAGATTTGGTACCATTTATATATATATTCTTTTTTATCTTATGTTTTTTGTAATTTAGTATACCCCTTTAATATAAATAGGCCATTTATATGTTGTTCATTTAAATTTATTATTGTTGCATATGGTTATTAATGGAAATACATGTTAAATGGTTTGTTTCGTCTGTATT
>NC_020399.1:996630-997012 GCF_000321355.1 Plasmodium cynomolgi strain B
AATTAACAGTATTTGTTTGAAAACTTACTAATATTTTGCATTTCATAATTAATACAAGAAAAAGTTATTCTTAAGGTAATTGAATTAATGCATTTTTCGTTAAAAAATATATGTTTCTTTTGGTTTTTACTACATATGAGCATTTTAATTATTAATTAACTATTCCTTGTGAGTAATTTTCAATTTACTACAAGCATATAAAGCTTATAAAAAAAGGCATACATATTTTTATTGCTTTATTTCGGCTTTATGTCACCCATGTAGGTGATAATTTTTTAAAAAGTTGTTAATCTCAGAAGGAACTATTTGATCCTTCAATTTTTTCGTATTCTCTTATTTATAATTCAGGGTATTTTTCAATTTCCCCTATTTAAAAAAAAAA
>NC_020399.1:997022-998462 GCF_000321355.1 Plasmodium cynomolgi strain B
AAAAAAAATGTCTTTGTTACATGCATTTATACGTAGGCACATAAAAATGCAAAGTTAATATTCGAAAACAACAAAAATATTTCTGCGTTTTATATAAACAATTTAGAATGAGTAGAGCAACATAAAAGTAGTTACCCCCTTTTGCATAGTCTAATCTACCGGACGCGTCATGTTATTAGTATGCTATTTGAATTGGTGGGAGAAATCGCTTCTGTTTATACGGTACATATAAAGTAAACCGTTCATTAATTCCAATTTTTTTCGATAAATCCCCCAAAATAAAATTTTATGTTTTACTTAATATTTTAAATGTTTTTGATTCCATTTGATGTGTTATTATAGATTCTTATTTTTACATTCGAAAGGTAAAATAAAAGAAATAAACAATAGGAGCACTGCAACATTTATAAAATATCTCAAAATGCACTTGCATTATGTTATCATACAAAATATAAGAATTTAGCAACAACTATTTTTTCACTTCTCACTACATTTTCTTGCTTATTTCATATGATAATTATATATGTTTTTTGCAATGGTTGAGGAAGAAAAAATTATTTTTATGTCTACAAATAATTCAGGTGCAACTTTTTGTTTTTTCTTAATAATAGTTAGAATAATACGTAATACTTCTAAATATAAGATCAAAACAAAAGATTATAAACTAATATAATAACACGAAATAAAACTAAATTATAAATTAAAATGAAAAAATTGATTCCCTATTCAGATAGTTCTAATACTTTAAAAAGATTTTTTTTTGATAAATTTAAAACTCTCAATGAATCTACAAATTGCTAATTTATAAATTGTAATTGTTATTACTTTATTGTTATTGTAATAATTATTTTCATGAATTGTTTTTATTTATTATTCATAACATATCTTACAAGTTATAAAATTCAACGAATGTAAAAAATGTGAATGAAATAAAACAACAAATTCTATATTACTTGCTATTTTATTAAGGTAATAATTCCAATGGGTAGTTTTATCTGGCATCATAAGAGGAAATCTTTAAGATTATAATTTTTTAAAATTTAAATTTTGTTGTATTTTTCGATAAAATTAACATATATTCAAAGATATATTTTTCAAAGAGAAAATAGAAAAGAGTAAATAATTTTATTTATGAAATCTGCAAATTAAAATTACCACCTAAAGGTTGTGTATAATTATTTTTTACATCAATAATAAGAAGAATAAAAACATTGTAATGTAGGGCTTTGTGAATCACCCACATGTTCATACTTTTGATCAATATAAAAAATGTATGGCCATATATATATACTATTTTTGTCAACCCGATTAGATAGAAATTATTTTAGCCTTTCTAATTACATTCACAATTCGAATTTATATTAATTTTTTTTATTCATTGCAATACAAATTAACATACTTTTATGTATCTTAAATACATAAAATATATATATAATATAA
>NC_020399.1:998652-1014636 GCF_000321355.1 Plasmodium cynomolgi strain B
TTAATGGGTTTCTACTATATATTTTGGAATATTTATAAACTGTAAATTTCATTATTTACTTAGTAATTAGTAAAAATAATAACCTTTCATTTATTCTTATCATAATTCTTATATTTTTATATGGAGCGTAATTACATATATATATTTAAATATAACATATAGGTGGTAATATGCAAATTTGTTCAATTGGGAACGGAGCAAATAAACAACGAATGCGTAAATAATATGGGGGAGAGGGACTATTCAATATTATATACTGTAAAAGAGGCTATACATATATAGGAATTAAAAAAAAATAGGGTCTACATTTAATCACTAAAAAATTTCTACGAATAATAAAATGATCTAGAGTAAACCCCCCCAAAAAAAAAAGCTTAGGAAGGAAATATTTTTTTTGTCTATACATGAATCATTAGGAATATCAGTTTTTATACGTATTAACAGAATTTTTCTCTTTTCAAAATTAATTTTCTTATAAATCTGAATATTTATTAAAAAAATTTTATAAAATAATTTTTCTTTCATTACTACATAGCATTTTTACTAGATATTAACTTTTTCATTTATCTTTTTTCCTTTTTTAAAAATATTGAAGCTTTACGAAAAAATAAATAATACATCAATGAAAATACATCCATGCAAATTTGGTACACATGCTATGTTTTAAAATATATATATTGAAAAAGAACACAATTAAAGAATTCATAAATTAGTAATTTCGTAAAACATTGAACGATAATGCATTAAGTACATTTGTATTTACAAATACTGTTCGATCTGTTTATTTTGTCAAATATGACCAATTATTTACTGGTAAATTTTAACACTTTACCAATTTATCATAAGCCATTATACAAAGGACCATAACATAAACATATGGAGGAAACCGGAACAGTAATTTTTCCTTTTTTAAATAATCGATGTATCTTCTTTACTAGTAAATTTAGGCACGCAAGACAATTAAATATAGATTTTTGAAAAATTATATATATCTATTAATTTATTTTTTTTAATTTTATAACTAAAATTGTTACCTTCTTATATGTTTTACCAAAAATTGCAAGATGAGAAAGATTCAACGGATGTCAATCGTTTCTGTAGTAACGTATTTAATACATATACTAATAAATATCCGTGGCTTTATAAAATTTGCGGACAACTCATAAAAAACGTGGAATTGGTACGAGATGACAGTGACTATACTTTTCGTAGGAAGCATTGCTTTGATATAAATTATTGGCTCTATGATGAAATATATAAAAAACTTGAGTCTACTAACAAGGAAAGCGATTTTCGGGGTATCATTAAACTTTTTGATACAACATGGAAAAAATTTATTGGTTATAGTTATGATATAAAAAGTGATGAGGTATGTTTTCCAAATATAACTTTATTTAGGGATAACTTTTTGACATATTTAAAACAATTGAAGAATTTTTTGGATTATATTGAAAATTATAATTTCATTAAAAGGGAAATTGGGAAAAGTACATATTACGCATGTCAAAAATATTTCGATTATCTTAAAGAGAGAATTCCATTATTTTTCTCCTTTGAACCGTTATGTAGAAAGCACGGAAGTAACATTTGTACAGATTATATTCAAGGTTATTTCTTATCTGATCCAAGAAAACTCTTTACTAATTATGAATTATCTAAACTATATTTTCAATCGTGGTGGAATCCTTGTTATAAAAAGGTTTTAAATGTATTCTATGATTTCAAAAAATCACCTACGGAATTCATAGCAAGGTATAATGAATATGTTAAACCGTTCAGTAATAACCCTGTACAACAAAAAGTAAAATTAGCACAAAGTGGTGAAGTGAAACCTCCTAATGCTGCATCAAATGCGAAAGCTGCGGCTGTAAGAGAAATACCTGTTTCTGTGAAGCCACAAGATGTTACAGCGCAACTGCCAGCTGTAAATGTGCAATTAACTGATGATACGGGGCAACCTAGAAGAATTACAGTTCCACTGACAAGTGCGACAGTAACAACTGCAGCATACTCAGAACAACTCGCAGAAATGTCAAGTGACGTACATAGCGATGATGGTATTTTTACAAGATTCATAAATGAGCAAGGATTTCCATTAATTAAAATTGTTTTGGTGCCATTTCTTTCTGTATTGTTAATCACATTGCTTATAAAAGCTTTATCGAAGGTAAAAACAAAAAAGATGTATACAGTACTAGATGTCTTCCATAAATATTACATAATCACGTCATTTGTTATTTTGCCTAATTTTGCCTAATTTTACTGTATTTTATGTTATTTTACTTAATTTTATTTTGTTTGTTTTTTTTTCAGTTCACTTCACTTGGAAACCTCTTCTCACGAAGACGTAAACGAAAAAAAATAGACCTTCAGTATAATAATTATCCTGTAGACGGGGATTTAATATTTGACAGTTATGATAGTTTTAGTACTAGTTCCGACGAAAGTGAACACAACATAGCATACAGTACTATGTAATATGACCTATACTTAAATAATGTGGAACATTGCGCTAAACTTACCATAACGGATATGTATTGCCTAATAATAAAAATGCCGTAGTTACGATTTTGTGGGAAGGCGGAATAGTGTATATGTTCACATATATATACATTATGCTTCTGCATAAAGGGGCCCACACTAGTAATGCGCTAGGTAAATCATTTTGCGAAATATAAAGACATAATTATGCTGCAGATACATAGCACAAAAAATATGGCAACGTGTAAATTTTCATATTTCTCACACTGTGTAAATGGTAAAATAAGGAAGAAACGGATTGGAAAAAAAAAACCACCGACATAAAATTTATTTGTTATAAGCATTACAATAAAGTGTTCTACTTAATTTAGAATGAAAAATATTTGCAGAATTAAAACGAAAGACCTGACTTTTACAACTTTATTTATAAAATGAATAATTAAAATGTTTACTTTTGTTTAAGTTTATCATATTAGTGATACTAAGAAGGGTAAAAAATATTTAAATTTTCTTTTGGTAAAAACGTTTGAATTTACGCAGGTATTTCTATATGTGTTAATCCATATATATATACGTATATGCAGATATACATACCTATATATTTTATGGACTGTTCTGTAATTCGTAATTGTGCTATATTATTACTTTATTTTTTTTTTTTGAAATAATTTGCTTTCCTATTTTTTGGGAATCTTGTATTCTTTCAGGAAATTAAATTTATATTTACTATAACATATAGGACACTATAAGAATATTGCTCTTAAATATTTTTATAGTTTTTTTTTTCGTTTTCGTTTTTCATACTATTTTTCTATTCTTATAATGGAATCATACTAAATTATTAATAATGAAAATTTTTTTAATCATAGACTTATTCTGCTTTATAATAAATAAAAATAAAAAGCTATACTTTTTGACATGAGAAAAAAAAAGAAGGGGAGTTCGAATAATGCATGTGCAATCCTTTTTAATACAACACTAATGCATTAGATCATATGTGTGCTACTATTAGAGTGCTATAAAATTTATTGCTTATTCTCTTTTATGGTCCGTACATAGCGCCTTATATTTGCATTGTATATTGAAGAAATATTTCCGAAGTTGAAATAAAAATAATATGTTTTTTTATTTTAGACATACTAGTTAAGTATGCTGAGATTATCTGAAATAGTATATCATGTAGTATCATCGAAAATTATAGTATTCGTGTAAATGGTAATTTCACGAAATGCACACATTCGTTGATTGTTTATCATAATGTACTTCACATTATATTGAAGCAACAAAAAACAAAAAAAAAAAAAAAAAAGGCAATGAAATAACCATAAAACCCTTTAAAACGAAGGAGTACATTTTATTTTGTTCTTTCATAAAAGTAAATAGGAGTTTTACATTATGCTCTGTGCCTATCGGAAAGAATGAGTTAATAGGTTTTAAGGAATCAAGCAAAATTTAAGAAACACCAATTTAGTTAACTTACTCATATATGCTTATATATTTGAAAATATTTTAAAGAGTTTAGGATAGTTATTAAAAATGTTTTGCGAATTAGAAAAAAATTACAAAGACACCAATTTTTATTTGATAAAATTCGTTAAAAAGAAATTGATAAGGTCACTAAAGGTGATCATAAATTCTCTGTTATACGTGCAGATTTACTCCCTTAGTAGCTCCATTAATAAAAATGCATTAAAGCTTATTTAATGAAAGCACATAGCGAGCTAACATACTTTATTAATTTGTAGAGCAGCTAATGTAGTCCCTTTTACGCATGATGCGTGCACTGAGCTACTCACAGAAAAGTTTCTGAATTGGTCCTGTAGCTTGCATTCCCAAGTTTAATAATGTCAATCTTATAAACAATGAAAGCGTTAAAATATGTGGAAAAAATAATGAATTATGCAATGAATAAGGTTACCTTTTTTAAAATGCTTTCTTCAGTACGAAAGTAGGATGTCTTCAATAATTATTAAAATGATTTTAACGAAAGGATCGTTTTTTCATTTGTTCATTGGTTATGATGTACCATTAAGTTTTAAAAATGAGCCTTACAATACACGAATAGGAAGACGTATATGCTATATGTATGTAAGACATGAAATATAAATAACATGCATCAATTATGTAGATACAGGATGGATCCCTAATGAGTCGTTAAAGACATTGACTCATACGTCTGCGCTTACCTCTATTAATTTTTAATAATGGGAAAAATGAGACAGAATAAAGCTTCAAAATATAGGTGCATTCATGAAGACGAAACTTACCCTAAGAATTACATTTAGAAAAAGCTAAAACGGTTATACGAAAAAGTTAACTAATAATGGTGAGACTGGAAATTTCTTTTTTCCAAAATATTTAATACATATCAAATGCGTAATTTTTGATTTGTTTTTAATTTTATCAGGACAATCGCACGAATTAATTACTTATTAGTTGAAAACAGTCTCACATTTTGAACAAACACCAATGTGAAGTAGGAAAAGAAATAACAGCACTCAAATGAGGGCAGCATCTCATCAACAGTTTTGTTGTAATTCTCTGGACGTATTTTGTAGTTTTAAAAAATTAGCAATCTAAGATATAGTAGTACTGCTATCACGTTACAGTATATTAGATCATGTTACATTGCACTATTATATTGTTTGTGTCCTAAATAAAAACTTAGAAATGACTAATGAGAAAAAATGTCCTATTATAAAAGTAAAATTAAATATCGTGATTGATCTGTGAAGAAATACATAAAAAGAGCACTCTCCAAGGAAATACCTATTTCGGTGCGTCTATAAAAAAGGTCAAAAAACAAAAATTCAAAAAATTATTTTTGACAAAATTAACAATTAAACTATGCTGTATGCTCTAACAAGGACGAATTGGAAAATGTTACATCTTAACATTTATCTGAACATTAATCGGCGCAATTTTTATTAATAATTCCCTATTTTGTTAATCCATATATAATTTTTAATTTCGTTGGTTGTATTTTTACAGGAAGTCATATATCCTTTTGGTAAAAAAGTTCAAAGATTCGCACACATATATTCCTTTATTACAAAATGCACAACAAGATTATACAGGGTTGTTAAAATAATATTCAAGGAAAATATGCACCAGTAAAATATTTTATAACGCTANATTGTATACTCACTATGGATGTATCGAAAATTTTATTGATTTAAAAATATTGATAAGAAAGTAGCCAATTTTTAACAAGAGTTTTTTTTTTTTTATGCTACTGTACAATATGTAACAAGTGTGCCTGAAACGTTAACAACTCTCTTAAGTATTTCTCGTAAAATTATTTCTTGAATCTCCATAATTAATAACATTTTGTGTAGAGGTTGGTACGGAATCCTGAGTAACAAAATGCTTAATCCTTGTAAATATTTTTCTATTTGACATTTTTATTTTTTTTCCATTAATTGTCTGCTCCAGGTAGGGATATTTTAGAACACGTCGCATTTACAGTGCATTTATACGACTTGTTGATCTTTTTGCTCCCATCCGTGTATGCTCGTAAGATGATCAGTGCTTGTGTATCAAGGGGCAAAAACCGGAACCCTTTTTTATCTTCCTCACATGTACAGATTCACTTTTTACCTTTGTACTTTTTGAACACGTCATTTATATAGTTTGCCCACTTTTCCTTTTTGGATTCTCGAAGTTCTTTCCACGAACTTCTCTTCAAATTGATGTACCTCAGAAATTCCCACCTTGCACAAAAATCTTCCTTAGCAAATTCCTTTATATTTTTTAAATCAAAACGTTCTTTTTTTACTAGTGCATTCGTTATTTTATCATCTACATGTTTGCATTTTTTCGTTTCAAATTCTTTTGGTATGTTATAATGTTTAGCTAACAATTTACAATAATTTTGTATTTCTTGTTGCATTCGAACAAAATTTACCTTCTCATGATTATGTACATATTTCCATACAAGATGCATCGTTTTGGCGTTAACCGCCCCCTTTATGTTATTTAATTTATCGTTTAATTCGTCTTCTGTTACTTCTTCGCAATTACCAGTATTTGCACAACTGAACATGATTTCGTTTTTATTATATTCTTCTTTCTTGCCCGTGTTGGTTTTCAATTGGTTGTGGTTCGAAAGCTTTTTTTTCAAGTCTTCATTCTGTTTATCCACATTTCCAGAACTGTTATTATCAGCATGTTTAAATGGAAATGGATTCTTCTTCTGTCCTTCGGTAGTATTATTAGCTCGGGATCCTTTTAAAAATGAAGGAATGTCTTGATATAATATCCTCGAATGTCTATTCTTTAAGTGTGAATGTGGATATTTATTTCCTGTAGATGCGTTGATGTTCTATAAAAATTGTAGTATAAAAAAAAGAAAAGAAAAGGATTAGTTTCAAAAATTTGCTTATGCGTGTAGTTTATGGTAAATGAAAAAGTGATCATATCGTGTGTGTATAAGGGTGCGTGCTTATTAATTAAAAAAGTTACATACTTGTAGGAGAAGGTAATACAAAGACAGAACTAATGCACTAAAAAAAGACTTGAAAAATATATGTGTTGCAAATTTGTTGCTTTTTAATTTTATTTCCTTTTCTTTGAACGATTTTTTAAAGGAACTCTTTCCTTTTGCTATATTCCCCAACGAAGATATTATGGACAAAAGAAAATTTGGATTTTTCTTATTATCTTGCATTTTTTTTCCTCTTTTATTTTATTTTTTTTTTGATATATCTTGAAAGATGCAGCAAAACTGTTTTATTAATAAAAATGTTACTGCTATATTTTGTATATAACTAAAGTGTATAATTCACTTATGTTGTCCGTGGTATTACACTGCGTTATATTATTTCGCCAAACGTAGACCAAAAAAACGAAAAGTGATTAAAAGACTACCTTATAAAAAAGTACACGAAATATGTCAAATGACAGAAAATATCCATAGGTATATATGCATCGCACAAAAAACAAACGATTTCGCAAAAACTTAGGATTAAAAATATATGGTGTTGAATAGACCTTTTATATATGTAGTATTCCCTAAAGCGACGAAGAACAAATATTTAAAATACAGACAAAATTATATTGTGCATTATATTTTTTATATTTTCTTTTTTTCAAATAAGATGTTTCAAAAATATTTTTTGGCGATTGGACATCAGAAATTCTTAAATTGTAATTTTGTTTTAAAATGAAAGATAAATTTGAATAATTGATTGCAATTTAAAAATAAATTGTTTGGGGGTATTTCTTAATATATTTAAATATAAAAATGACTCGTAATGTAAAAAAAAAATGACCCGCACCCACCACCAGTTTTTGCGTTTTTCACGCTAACAATAACATAAAAATTGTTATTATCATGTACGACAAAATTGCAATTAAAGGAAATAAATAATACATACACATATGTTCGTGTAACGGAATGGGGAAATGTAATTTTCGGATAATTTGCTCTTTTCCATTTTTAATTTTAATTTTTTTTTATATATTAATTTTTCAAATAACACAATTTGCAGTTTTTTTTGTTATATTTTGTTGTATACATTTCTCCCCCCCCCCCTTCTTTCTGTTATATTGTTGACAACGTTGCGTAGTTAATTTTTAAATTTAAGTTTCCATTTTAATTATATTTTTTCTTTTAAATTTTTATTAATTAAAAAAAGATGAATGTGTAAAAATGGCAGACGAATAGAAAAGGCAATAATATGACTTGTACCGCATTTCCTGCAACCGTTAAAGTAAAGAAGGCATATGCTGCCTGGTACATAATAGTTAGTACATGTTAAGAAACGTAATAAATTGACACGGTGAATAACTCTTTTAAAATTAAAATAGTTCAGATAAAATTCAATTTTATTCAAACACACACGTGTATTTATGAGGATAACAATATATCGTTTTTCCTTTAGGGAGAAATTCGTGTTTCCTGGAAAATCAAGGGAAACGATGGTTGAACGATTATTCATTTAATACATAATATGTGTTTTTTTTCACCGTTGGAAGGTGTTCTATAACTTCTTTTACTAAATGCGTTTAATGATACATTACCTTTTTAGGGACCCCCCAAATTCAATTTTAGCAAAAAAGGCATCTGTCGTTCAATAATTTATGAAATAAAAATGTGGATATATTAATACTTTTGCGTTCATTTTTTTGTGGAGATAATTGTGTGTGGTAAAAGAAGCATGCCCCTAATTAGTCACACGAGTAGTCGAAGCTTAGGCTACTTTTACAACTTTGCAAAAGATGATTATAGCACATATTTCGCATAATATGTTACAATTACAAAATTAGTTAATTTGTTTTTTTAAAATATTAAGGCTTTTATATATTTTTTTTTTTTTGCTAATGTGCAATTTTATTCTACATGATGTTAAGGTTTTTTTTTTTTTTTTTTCGTTGAGAATGAACATAATATATTGATTGAATTGGCTTGCTAAAAAGAAAAAAATGCGAACACATAAATTTCACATTAAAGCTTTCATCTATTTTTAACACGATGCGCATAGAACTATCATCATAGNGGTACACATTACTGTTATAGAAATTTTTTTCCAATAATGTATATTCATGTACGTTTTTTTAACTTTTATGCATTATTGAAATTTTGAGGATTTATATCTGTTTGTATAATATTTTAATAAGAAGAAGTGTTAAAATAACCACTCATTTATTCCCTTAATATGAAAATATGAGTATTAAAGGAGAAAAAATCGAGGACGAAGTTTCACTTTTTAAAATAAAATTAAAACTGCCTATTTTATTTTGGTTCTCAATTATGAAAATTGCACGTACTCGAAACTCAATTTGTTTAATTGAATTAAAAAATAAAATAATAATAAGGTAAATTTCGCAAGTGAAAGCATTTTACATTTCTGTATATTTACGTACATGTGATATTTTCAATGCAATAGAATTATGAATGGTAGAATAGTTCTAAGGTTAATGCTAGGGCCAAACGGAATTAAGTGAGGCAGTAAAGAGGATTGATGCCGTTAAATAGCGTTTAAACTGCAATAATTAGTAATGAAAGAATTAATAATAAAAAGAATGGAAAAAGTGAAAAAAAAAAAAAAAAGAAAACGAGGGTGAAAAAAATAAATTACGCGAAGAAAAGGTTGCATAAGAGTAACATATGAAAAATATAAGATTCATCAAAAAGCTCTTTGGTGCCTAAAGGAACAGAAAGGAACTTATAAGATGAATAAAAATATTCGAGGGTATGAACATTTAATAAACTCTTTTATTTGAAGTTTATTATATATATGGGCACTCGAAAATGATGTTTAAAGCGCGAATTGTGACACTAAACACACAAAATTTATAACTCATTTGATATTGTTTCCTAAAGCAGAAGTGTTACTATTTTGACTGAATTCTTTATGCATGTAATTAACAGTAAATGTAAAACATAGAAGGCAAAGGAACATGCTCGATGAAAAAAAAATTTTACCAATGGTATGTTACCATAAAGGGTGTTTACAATTTTGTAACAACAACACACACCCTAATTCCTTCAGAATTCAACTAAGGGATAAAAAATTACACATTAACATATGTTTCAGCGTCAACAGTGAATCATATAAAATTAAACAAAGCGTAGATAATACAGGTATAATTTTCCGTTACCCAAATGGGTTTACATTATAATGCTTTGTTTTTACAAATTTATATACACTTGCTCTCTTTTTAAGTCAGAAATATACGCTTATAAGAAGTAAAAAAATTTGTTCACTTTTCAGATATAAGGATTTGAAAAATATATTAATTTTGTTTCCTCAGCGGTTCTATTAACAACTGTTTGAACAAGATAAAAGCGCAAAGCTAACAAAAGTGTGAAATTACGTAGTAATTTTATGTATATTTTCAGCTGCTAAAATTTATAAATATATAAACAAATAAGATTTCCATTTAATCAAATATCTGCACTTGATTAATATTTAAAGATCAAGCAAGTTTCCAATTTAATAAAATTTATAATTACAAATATAGAAGGGGCTTAAATTTTGGGAATATTTTTTTTTTCTTTTGCACACAACATCTAAAACAAATTCTCTTAACCATATACGCTATTTGTGTGCTCATTGAACCATTTTTTTTTTTTTTCTTTTTCTCAGAATTGACTATTTGTTTTTGGGTATACTATGGGTTACATGTATAATGAGAAAATATAAAAAAAAAAAAAAAATTTTTTTTAAGTATTAAATTTTAATTTTTTTTTTTAAATGTAAACAAAAGGGGTGGTTAGGAAAAAAAAAAAAAAAAAAAAGAAACAGGTGTTGTTAATATAAAAGTGTACCATAAAGTTCGTTGTTCTAATAAAAAAAACGAAAGCTTTTAAAAATAGCAATAAAATTTCGAAACATTGCCACAAAATTTTTATGTTTTACCTATATTCAGGTTCACATAATTTAGTTGTACCCTGCTTTTTGATATATGCGTTTAAATTTTTTTTTCGCTCATATGTTTAGTTATATGTGTAGAACACCTAGCTAAATAAATTCCGTACACTTTCTGTTCTGAATAATATAACCACATACATTTATTTTAAAACATTATGAAAGGAAAAAACCGCCCTTTATTTTTTCTTCTAGTTTTATTATTGTCACACAAAGTATCATATAAAGATAATTTTTCTATTAGACTAATAAATTATCATGAAGAAAAAAATATATATATTTAATTATACTAAAAAGTAAATTAGAAAAAGCTAATAATCGTGATGCCTGCAATTTTTTTCTTCATTTCTCTTAGGTAAATAATGTATTATTAGAACGAACAATTGAAACCCTTCAAGAATGCAAAAATGAATGTGTGAAAGGTGAAAATTGTTATAAATTATCTAAAGGACATCACTATATTGAGGAAGATAACATAGAACGATGGTTGCAAGGAACTAATGAAAGAAGAAGTGAGGAAAATATAAAATATAAATATGGCGTAACGGAACTAAAAATAAAATATGAGCAAATGAATGGAAAAAGAACTAGCCGTATTTTGAAGGAATCAATTTACGAGGCGCAAAACTTTAGAGACAACAATTACAGAGAGGAAAAAGATGGAGAACATAAAACTGATAGTAAAACTGATAACGGGAGAAGTGCAAACAATTTGGTAATGTTAGATTATGATACATCTAGCAGTGGCCATCCAGCTGTGACCCTTGATAATGTTCTTGAATTTGTGACTGACCATGGGGAAAATTCTCTTGAAAATTCCTCGAATGGTGGCAATCTTTACGATATTGTTCATAAGAAAACGATGTCTAGCGGTGTTATAAATCATGCTTTTCTTCAAAATTCTGAAATCGTAACTTGTAATGATAAGAGAAAACGTCAGGTAAGAGATTGGGACTGTTCAACTAAGAAGGATGTTTGTATACCAGATAGAAGATATCAATTATGTATGAAGGAAGTTACGAATTTGGTAAATAATACGGATACACATTTTCATGGTGATATAACATTTCGAAAATTAGATTTTAAAAGGAAACTTATGTATGATGCTGCAATAGAGGGTGAATTATTATATAAGAAGAATAACTATAAATATAACAAAGACTTATGTAGGGATATAAGATGGAGCTTGGGAGATTTTGGGGATATAATTATGGGAACTGATATGGAAGGTATTGGACATTCCCAAGTAGTGGAAAATAATTTGAAAAGCATCTTTGGAACTGGTAAAAATGCCCTACAGAATCGTGTGCAGTGGTGGCATGAATCTAAAGTACATATTTGGAGAGCAATGATGTACTCAGTTAGAAAGAGATTAAAGGATAGATTTGCATGGATTTGTAAAATAAATGTTGCGGTAAATGTAGAACCGCAGATATATAGGTGGATTCGAGAATGGGGAGGGGATTATATAACAGAATTACCCACAGAACGACAAAAAGTGAAAGAAAAATGTGATGGAAATATCATTTTTACTAAGAAAAAAGTATGTACGGTATCTCAATGTAAAAATGCGTGTAATTTATATGATCAATGGATAACCAGAAAAAAAGAACAATGGGATGTTCTGTCAAATAAATTCAAAAGTGTAAAAAATGAACAAAGCATCAAGACGGCAGATATTGCAACTGCTTATGATATACTAAAACAGGAGATAAATAAATTTAACGAGGAGACTTTTGAGAATGAAATTAACAAACTTGATAATGCATATATTGATTTATGTCTTTGTTCCCTTGAAGAGGTTAAAAAACATACTCAGAATGTTGTAAGAAATATAGAAAAAGCTGCTAAATCTGTGGCACCAAATCCGAATCCGATAAATAAGGCAGTAGATAGTAGTAAGGCGGAGAAGGTTCAAGGGAATCCTGAGAATGGAAATGTTAACAGTGGCGCAAATAATTCTACCACAGGTAAAGCTGCTACGGGGGATGGTCAAAATGGAAATCAGACACCTACAAAAAGCAATGTACAACAAAGTGATGTTGCTGAAAGTGCAGGTGCTAAAAATGTTGATCCGCATAAATCTGTAAGTGAAAAGAGTGCCGACACTACGAGCGTTACAAGTATTGCAGAAGCTGGAAAGGAAAACTTAGGCACATCAAATAGTCAACCTTCTAAGTCTACCGTTGAAGCAAATAGCCCAGGTGATGGCACTGTGAACAGTGCATCTATATCTGTAAAAAATAGTGAAAAACCGTTAGTAACCACCGATAAAGGTTTGGAGCCTTCGAAAGATAACAGTGATAACAATGGATCTACGGAATCTAAGAAATCAGAGGCTAATCCTGATTCAAATAGTAAAGGTGAGACGGGAATGGGACAAGACAATGATAAGGAGAAGGCTACTAAAGATAGTAGCAATAGTTCAGATAATACAAGCTCTGCTAAGGGCGATACTACTAGTGCAGTTGATAGAAATTTTAATGGAGGTGTTCCTGAGGATAGAGATAAAATTGTAGGAAGTAAAAAAGAAGAAAAGGAAGATAACTCTGCAAATAAGGATGCAGCGACTGTAGTTGGAGGCAACACTAATGATAGAACAGAAAATGGCATGGAAAAAAACAATGTTCCTGCACCTGACAGTAAACAAAGTGTGGATGCAACTCCGCTAAGTAAAACTGAAAGTTTAGAATTAAACGAAAGTGCACATAGAATTACTAATGATACAACTCACAGTTTAAAAAATGAAAATGAAGGAAGCGAAAAGGATTTACAAAAGCATGATTTTACAAATAATGATATGCCGAATGAAGAACCAAATTCTGCTCAAACTACAGATGCAGAAGGACATCACAGGTATAGTATGAAAAATGATAACGGAGAAATGAGAAAGCATATGAATAAAGGTACTTTTACGAAAAATCCAAATAGTAACCAATTAAATAGCCATAATGATTTGAGTAATGGTAAATTAGATATAAAAGAATACAAATACAGAGATGTCAATGCAACAAGGGAAAAAATTATATATATGTCCGAAGTACGCAGGTGCAATAATAATATTTCTTTAAACTACTGTAACTCTGTAAAAGACAAAATGTCATCGAACACTTGTTCTAGAGAGAAAAGTAAAAATTTATGTTGTTCAATATCGGATTATTGTTTGAACTATTTTGAGGTTTATACTAATGAGTATCATAATTGCATGAAAAAGGAATTTGAAGATCCATCATACAAGTGCTTTACAAAAGGGGGCTTTACAGGTATGCAGAAAATGAAGATGAATAGAGAAAGATGTTATGTAAATTAAAAAGAAATTAATTTTAAGAATGTTATAAAAATTTTTGTAACCAATATTCTTTTTGCAGACAAGGCTTATTTTGCCGCGGGGGGAGCGTTGCTGATACTGCTGTTGTTAATTACTTCACGGCATATGATCAAAAATGAGTAACCAGAAAATAAAATAAAAATTAGAATAAAAATTATAGTAAAAACTAGAATAAAAATTAGAATAAAAAATAAAATAACAATTAGAAGAAAAAATAAAATATAATAAGAAATGCTGTTAATGCACAATTAATTCTAAGTATTCCATTTGTGAAGTTTTAAATAGAGTAAAAATGCATGGTCATTATGTCCATGCATATATACACATATACATATATGTACGTATATATAATAAATGCACACTTCCTTGTTCGTACAGTTCTGAAGAAGCTACATTTAATGAGTTTGAAGAACACTGTGATAATATTCAAAGAATCCCCCTGATGCCTAACAGTAATTCAAATTTCAAATGCAAAATCCCATTCAAAAAGAAATATTACATCATTTTGCTTTATTCTTTTTATTTCTTTTTTAGATATTGAACACATGCAACCATTAACCCCCCTGGATTATTCATGACGCTACTTTGGTAAATAAAAGCAATTCTGATTGTAGTTCTGATACCATTTTAGTCATTTTTCGTGATGCAACAAATGAGAAAATATATCAAGCTTATGCATGAATGATTTACAAGCACTATGATAATTATTTGAATTGTGTAACTTTATTTAAATTTCTAAATTAGAATTAATTGTTTGTATTTGTAACAAGTGCATACAAGTGTAATTCCTTTTATTGGCTTGTAGGATGTAGTCCTTTTGCCAATAGAGCAAAAATTCGTTTAAGCGAAATTTGCAATTTTTTTTTTCTTTCACCTTTTTATTTTTTTTATATTAACCAAAAACATACAATTTTAACAATTTGAATAATACATATTGAATGATAAAAAAAATAAAAATGGAACATATACACATTTGGCGTGAAAATAATCTAATAATAAGAAGCATTGTCGTGGAAAATAAATTATCATACTGAAGAAAAATATTATCTGTTAAATGGAGTGTAATAACATTTTTTTATGTATATTTTGAACTTTTTTTTAAATTGGGTTCTGCTATCAATTTTTAGCAGCTTTCCTACACTTTCTTGCTTGCGTACATATGTAGTATCAGTCCGTTCATAGGCTATATATTAATAAAAATTCCTTGATTATGTTTAATAACAAAATTATAGGCAGACAGTCGTTTTTAATTTACATATAACGGTATCTGGCATTTGTAGAAGCAATAACAACGCAATAATAATGTAATAGAAAAGGGAAAAGTTTTTTACCATATTTTTTTTCCCTCACTTAGTTTCACGTTTATTGGTGTCAGAGGCACACTTTATAAATGTTATATTGTTAAATTTATGTCATAGGGTGGCGAACCGCCTAAAAGACATTTTGCACAAAAATTATCCGAAAAAATAAAAGAATTCTTAAAAATATTAAAAAATATACGAAATAATTATTGGAAAAAGGGATTCGTAGTTTATATCTGCGTTTTTTGGATCAATACATTACAGCAAGAAGTAGAAGTTTATCATAACAATAAAAATTATAGAAAGTCATGGCCAACTTTTAGATGCACACTTAAAGGAATGGTAAAAATAAAAGGATAACCAACGATTGTTATTTAATTTAATTACATTACCACAATCTTTACTTCTATAAAATTCATTTTTGTAGTAAATCTAGTTTCACAAAATTATATTTATAATAAGACGCAAAATTGCCAAGTTTTTGCTTCAGCAAAAGTTT
>NC_020399.1:1014696-1015174 GCF_000321355.1 Plasmodium cynomolgi strain B
TAAAAATTAATATTTTTGTTTTTCATAAAAATAGTAAAGGTAATTTTCTTTTTTCTTTAATCATATTAATGTATATCTTTTTTACATTCGTGTATATTGTTTTCACGAAGTATTATGTTGAACGATTTTCAGATTAGTACTTAAACCATTTTTTTTTTTAAAAGTTGTACTTTCTTATATTTATAAAACGATATACATTAATATGGAAGATATATATTGTTATTAAAATTTTCTTCTATGAAAATTATCGTTTTATGGACTTCTCTTTAATCTAACATTTGTTAAATAATTAAGTACAACCTTTTCAACCAATTAGAACGAACAGTTATTGGCAACTAAATTGAATGAAGAAAAAAAACATATATAATAGTAATACACATACTGTATTTTTACACTGCCTTTTAATATTTCATATTTCTTTAGAAATTGAAAAAATAATAATTCCATATTTCATAAAAGTAAATAATTAAAATTATTA
>NC_020399.1:1015704-1016188 GCF_000321355.1 Plasmodium cynomolgi strain B
CCATAAAATATAATTTAAATGTAAGTAGGAATAATAAATAAGCAAAAGCAATGCTAAATGGAATATTAAATTTTTTTTGTATGATTTTGTATTCGTGATTCCCTTTTTATAAGAACAACGCAAAAAGAAAAGAAAACAAAATAGGAAAGAGAAAAAACAAAATGAAATCCGAAATATGGCACTTTATTGTCCTTATTTAAGGTAGAAATTTTTATTACAACCATCATTTTATTTGAATTAATTTAAAATTTTGTTCTAAAAACTGTGACATATGTTGATGCATTTTATGAAAACGGTGCTACATTATTTTTTTATATTTAACGAATCCTCGGAAGTAATTAAATTTAAATAATATTTGTTGTAAAGCAGTAATAAATCTTGTTCAATCTATTGCCTTTTTAAGTGTAATTAGATTACTTTATTATTTTTATGTTAAAGTATAAAAAAAAAAAAATAGAATACCCCGATTATTCTGTTAATCCTT
>NC_020399.1:1016228-1019540 GCF_000321355.1 Plasmodium cynomolgi strain B
AAAAAAAAAAAAAAAAAAAAAGACCTCATAAAATAACCAACCAGTATTGTTAGTCGTATCAGAATACAGATTATTTATGTAAGAATATTTTATATTTATTTTTTTGTAAAAAAAGTTATTT
The DNA here is from genome assembly GCF_000321355.1 of Plasmodium cynomolgi strain B. NCBI lineage: Eukaryota > Apicomplexa > Aconoidasida > Haemosporida > Plasmodiidae > Plasmodium > Plasmodium cynomolgi. The sequence goes on from NC_020399.1 coordinate 1,016,350, forward strand.
TTATGCGTTAATATAATATTAAAAATTCCAGAAATTTTTAATAACAGTTTTTTTTCTATAATTTTTTACTACATATGTTTTATTATTAAATATACAAATAATCAGTTGCATATGTAAATAATTACAGCAATCAGTAGTATTATGTTTCCCCTTTTATTAAAGAAAATACAGTCTCCGTATATTTTTGAAATTTGATCATTTATAGAATGTTCTACAAAATAATTTTGAAGTCGTTTTTTCCAATTTCCTGCCTTTTATGGTAATAACAGAATAAATCATTTGACACTGTATAGGACACGTTAATACATAGATATATATATATATGTCAAAACTAGTTTAAGTAGTGCATATATGTATTTCAAAAGAGGAGGCTAAAACGAAAAAATTCAAATCTCATTTTCTTCATTATCTCCTTTTGGTATCCTTTTGTATATAACAGCTTAGGTATTAACCAGTTCGATGTATCTTCGAGGGCTCCACTTAAAGAAAATTGTTCTCGAAAATTATCAGATATTAATTTATTTGAAAACGTTGTAGATATATTTAACGTAATAGATTATAACAATTATGATGAAGGTGACATTGAGCAATTAGAGAATAACAACTATGAAACTAGATTGAGAAATGAATGGAAACAACTAGAAAACGACGAAAATATAGATTGGCTTACCATTACACTAAAGACGTATGAATCCCTTGTTGGAAAAAACAGTGAAGCAACACCTGATACTGAAACTAAGCACAGAAGGTGGTGTAATATTGTAGAGGCGTTGCATTATTTCCGTAAAGCTAAAAATGAGGAACATCAAGCAGGATTGCAATTTTTTTTAGATGCATTAAAGGATAAAAGAAAAGAAAGAGACATTGAAGATTTAAATTTAGAAGAGGAAAAAGCATGGAACCATTTAAAAATGGCAAAAGTTAAAGAAGATAATGAATGGAGATATTATCAATTACTTACTTTGAAATATTGGAAACAAGCAGAAAATGCCGAATCCGCTAGAAATAATACTCAATAAACATTATGGTAGGTTAAAAAAAAAAATCTACAAAAATGTTAAATATGTGTAAGAACTTTTTTCTTACAAATTGACAACTGTGTGCATGAAAATTATATAGAAATGTGGTCCCAAATTGATGATAAAAAATTCAGATAAAGAATAAGTGTACGATATGCAATTAATATACCTTATCATAAAAACGTTTCTTTTGTTTATATCTGAATAAAAATTTAAAGATAGAGAATAATACCTTTGTTCCTTCTCCTGTTGTTTTTATTTTTTTTTTTCTAAGGAAATCTACAATACGCAATGTAGAACTATTGTTGTGCAATGTGTACTTAATTGTCACATTACTACATTTTCATAAGAATGCTTTATTCAAGGTTCTTTTTATCTAAATTATAAGCAACTGCGTTAACAAATGTATCTTTTTTTTTTAATACATTCATCTTTTTATTAGGCCATAGGCTTCAAAAATGTGAAAAAAATAAATATGAAAAAAGAAAAATATTTGATCCATTAATATAAAGTTAAAGATAAAGATGTGAGTATTTCACACACGTGCCTTTTATTTTGTTGTTGTTTCATTTTGCTTGAAAACGCTAGCTAGTTCTATATGTGCATAGTGCGGGACTTTAAACTAATTAAACGCTCACTCTTGCCATATATATATGTATTTATAAAGGCAACACACATAATTAGTATGATCAAATAATCCTAAAAATAATTAGTGCATTATGATTCTAATGTTTTTCAAAATAGTGAGAAAAATGGTACAATTGAAATAGGAAAAGGGAAATATAAGAAAATAAAAAATCGTGTAGAAATGTCTAAATAATTGAAGAAAGAGAAATAATGTCCATTATCGAAAAAGAGAAATGCAAAATGAAAAACGGGCGTAAATGAGTTAATATTAAATATTCACTCAATTGTACGTGATCGTTTCATTTTTTCTCGTTTTGTGCGTATAGATTTTAATTTAAGGAAAAACATAACATTATCTAATCTAATATGATATTTTAAAATTGCAGATATGAAAGAAAAGCTTAATTTTTTAAACTTGTTATTTTAATATACATTTCAGCATGTGCATAATTTCATAACCTTTAGCTAAAATCTGCTTTATTCAGCACAAGTGGCATATACTATATATGTTTAAGAATAACAATGTGAATGTAGGTCTAATGTTTTATGGTTCAATCGTGTTGTCTATAAACTATATCAATTATGTTTTAGAAAGGAGGTAGAATGAACTGCTAAAATATGATTATTGAGTACCGTGATGGTAGCCCCCCCAATAGGATACCTTAATATATTGCTGAATATGTTTTTTGTTGATGTTGTGGTTTTACATCACGAAGTTCTAAAATTATAAGATAATAAAAGACGGAAAAATAATTAAGTGCATCTGTTTTTCAAATTATATTACAATAGAAACATTCATTAAAACAAAATTAACAATCAAAATTAATACATGTCCTAATTAACGACTTAACAAAAAGCTCAAAAAGCAAAAAATGACATACCCTCATTTATTTTACAAAAAGCAAAGAGCAGAATAAAAATATTCAAAGAAATAATAATTTTTAATATAATTATATATTATATGCTATGCCCATAAATATATCAATACATTGGATTAGTTATACGATAAAATAACAATAACTTATAACCTACATAAATTTAAAAATTCCATTTTTATCATGTGCGCAAGAACCCATAAAACCATGTTGCTCTTTATTTTTTTTTTTTCCATACACATAAACATCAACAAATTCTAAGTTGCCACCTTTTACATTTTCTATTTCGAACCAATTTAGAAAGGTTTACAAATGTTTCCGGAGGATTTAAAACTATAGTAAATGTTTTATTTTAACCTTCGTACTTTATACATAAGAAGGAACATGCAACAGTTAAAAAACAACGTAAGGGTTAAAGATGCAAATTAGATATAAACAACTTTTTTTTAATTGTACTTGTGTAATAGGATTTTTTTTTTTATTTTTTGAACGTCATAATTTATTGTTGTTTTGGGTGAATTTTATACTCCTTTTAAACAACAAAATTTCTATGTTAATTTTTAGATAATCAAAATAGTATATTTTTGTGTATATTACATTTTTATAATTATTTAGAATGCGCCATAAGAAATAGTAAAAGAAAAAGCATTTTGATATAAAAAACATTTCT
>NC_020399.1:1019550-1020469 GCF_000321355.1 Plasmodium cynomolgi strain B
GGATGGGGGTTTTCAGTTGTTCCCATATTTCATAAATGACAAAATTAATTACCCAGAAATTGTGGGTAAAATTAATTAAAAAATTAAAATTTTTTGTTATCATTAATTGTCATGTCTTTCTATTATATACATTTTTTAAATCTTTTCCTTATTGAAAATTACGAAAATTATTACAACGTGAAATTGTTTCTATTTTGATCTAATTTTAATTTTCAGCCATAATATTTGGCGATAATAATAAATATATTTCCAATTAAAAAATAACGGATTTCTATAATTGTAGACGTAAAAAATATATAATACCATTTATGTTACTTTTTTTAAATATACAAAAAGTACTGCGGGGCTTATATACATTTGAGATTAGTAATTGAAAATATTAGTTTAAAAATGTACGGGTAATGAAAAAACAAGGAATACCTAAAAATATATAATATATATAAAATAATAATATAACATTTTATAATTTATATAAACTGGAAAAAAATTAATTGCTATTTTATTTTCTCTGATAGTTAAAAAATTATTGTTTATAATTAAAATCATCTTATTAAATTACGATAGACAATTTTATAAAAAAAACCGCTTTAATATAAATAAAAAAAATATTACATGTCAACTACGGAAAACCTTTACCACGTAATTCTCATAATTATACGGTCTTTATTATTGTGAATGTAAATTTTTATCTATATTTTATATATATTTTATTTTTTAAATTAGTCGTTGCAATTTTTGTAGAATTGTCGAAATTTATTATTTTTATTTTTTTTCCAGATAAAATATTATACAAAACGTAAAATTTTAAATTTAATCCTTACAAGAAAATATTTATTTTATTACTAAAATATTTAACGATTAATAATGAATATGTTATTTATTTGGGGATTTATATTTATATGAATTTACATGAAATTAT
>NC_020399.1:1020749-1023776 GCF_000321355.1 Plasmodium cynomolgi strain B
TGTAAATCTAAAGTAGTAATTGATGAAAGAAATATTCGGGTTCTCTTTAATTAAAATTCTTACATTTAGCGCCTTAATATGGATATCTCCCAATTCTTATGGGGTACAATAATTAATTATAGATTAATACTTTAGATACTTTTCTGCCCATTTCATATGGCTATTTTAAGAATATCTTTGGTTTTATTAATGTAAAAATAAGTAAACAAAATAAATTTTGTTCTAATCATTTTATGTAACTTTTGTTTTTGTCTTTTATGCAGTCGGCTAATTTGGGGGAATCATGGGAAAATAGAATAAACATAAATAACAAGTTAGATGTAAGAAATAGCAGGTTATTAAATGCAAGATACGAAAAAAATAGACATGAAAGAAATGTAAATTTAAAAGAAGGAAAACATAATATGTTAAAAGATGAGGATCATTATGAAAGAAGATCCCCAAATAAAATGAAGAATAAACCTAATACTAGGGAACAAATGCAAGATCTGAGATTTCGTGATAGACATGATAAATCACAATCAAAAACGAAACATGGTGACCATTCTGGAAGAAGAAACGATAAATTATCAAATGAAAAAATTGATAGAAGATCAAAAGATAATGCTGATAGAGATCAAGATGATAGTTTTCTTAAAGAACCAGAGGATGGTTACTATAGAAGAGAAGAAAATGTTCAATATGGAGAAGGAAGAACCGAATTTAAAAAACCACCAAATAATAATGTTACAGAAATACAGAAGAAGCCCGAAGTAAATAATAAAAATTTAGAAAATCTTCCCCCACCACCAAATGGCAAGGCTCCTCAGATGGTGGAATACTACGAGTATAGCAAAACAAAGAAAGGCTTAAAGGAAAAATTGGTAAATATACTTAACAAAATGGATGTACAATTTCAATTGGAATTTATTCGTTACATAAAAGGAAAGAAGCATGTTACGGAACGTGAATTTTTGGTACTTCGAGGTAAAAGAGAAAAAATTGCTTATTATTTTAAGAGGTACAAAATATTCTTGCCACTTATAGTACAAACTACAATTTTTTTGATATTTTTACTGTTGGCATTGACGTCAAATAGTGCACCCATTGCAATGACCATAATGGCTTTTATTACCGGTGAATTGCTCTTGAATTTGTTGTACTATTATTTAAAAGAATATATTAAGATAAGAAAAATTCACAAAACTTTCAAAAAACATGGTGTTATAATAAAAAAATAAAAAAAACCTATACCAAAAGTGTATTATTTGTGAACGCCCTGAACACAATAATTTGAATGCATTAGATTAATATATTTATGCATAGTAAAAATAAATATATAATATTTTTAATATAAATGTAGAAAATATTACTTTTTCATTTTTTGTTAGAAGAAATTGTTTTGATATTATTTTGTATTTCTTTTTGAGTAAGCCTTTCATAATAATAAATATTTGCTTAAATTGTTAGTTTTTTATATCTATAAAAAAGAACACTAATTTGAGTAGGTTTCGTTTTTTTTTTTTTTTTTTCTCTTTTTGCTTTTATTTATTTCTTTTTTTTTATGTTTATATTATATAAAAAATGCTATTTATGCATATATAACCAGTTAATACGTGAATTCATCAATGATACAATTGCTTTAATTGCATTTATCATCTAACGTACTTGTTGTTACTTTTTTAAGTATACGAAGGATACTTTAGTCATTAGTTAAAATTTTATATAATATCTTTTAAAAAATATTTAATTTTTATTTAATATTTTTGGTGAAACAAAAGATATTTATATAATTTTATTATTGTTGTTTTCATTTATATTTTTTATTTCATTCATTTTTACCATGTTAAATTTTTATAATATCTTATTTTATGGATTATACATTTACGTACTCCATAGTATTTAACTATATTTGTTAAAGTATATATTTTTTCATTGTTGCTTTATAATACTTGTTCTGATTTGTTGCATACATATATAATAATCCATTTATAATTTTAAAAGTATATATATACAAACTCTTTGACTTTTTGTATCACATTTACACATACACACACATTTATTATCCCCTTTTGTTTACTGTTCGTTTTGTCTTACTCATTTTGATATACACTTAAGATTCAGAGCATATGTTTTCTCCTATTTTTAAGCTTTTGATTTAATCACCATTAAGGCGGATTAACTTATTAAGAATTAGATAAAACATCCCATAAAATAATATTTTCACTTGCTTTCAAAGACAGTGTCTATAATTTAAAAAAAAGTATTATATTCCTTATATATTTTCCCTGTACTAAAAATTCCCATTTTTCTGTTCTGCTTCTCATTACATAACTATTAAAAAGGAAGCATAGCATATTAAAAGAAAAGAAGTTAGAGCTTTATAAAATATGTTTACATTATAACAACAATGCCTCATTGAGAAAGGAGCCTTTCGTATTTGTGTTATATATGAAAACATTTAAAGGAAATACATGTTTTGTTTGTTAGATGAAGAAGCAAATAAAAAAAGAATCACAAAGGTAGGGCACCGAATTGTGTAGAAATGCAAAAGGATCTATAACTAAAATGAGTAGTAAAATTTTTAGATGTTGTTCGTGTAAGCACGATGCTTTGCATATGAATAACACGAAAAAAAACTGTCTGTACAGATGTGGCACAATTATATTATTTTCTAAATTAAAACTCATTATAACCACATTTTTTATACACCCATTTATGGATACGCTAGATGTTGAGAAATNCTCTATAAACAAGGATTTATAAGAAATGAAGGATCTACAGGAAATATGGATATGTTTAGACTTTCTTTTGATGGTGCTACAAGTAGAAAACAACTTGCTATTGTGTTCATCATAATATTATGAGCATTCCTATAACATTTGGTTTTAGAACTGAATTTACTGTAATATAAAGGTGAGGAGGATACAATATTTTTAACCGTTTAGCAAATATCGTGTTCTAAAAATGAATCTTTTGTTTTGATTTGCTTATATAATTAATTTGTATTTTTCCGAATTGCATTTATTATTTTGTGCTACATAGATA
>NC_020399.1:1023926-1025810 GCF_000321355.1 Plasmodium cynomolgi strain B
AATTTAGAATGGGAGCTAATATAGTTTTTTACATGTGCACAAATAATATCATTTTTATATTTTATAATTATTTGTAACACAAATATAACTTAAAGCAAGAAAGTACTCTTAAATGCTTTTTTTTCTTTTTGTCTAAGACATTCACGAAATAGTTTTACGATGTCAGTGGGAATACCAACAAAACAGGAATGACAATAGAATAACAATAGAATTACAATAGCAATACTTTGCAATTATATAATATAGAATGATCGAAAAAATGACAGCCTTCGTAAAATTTACTACTATCATTTGTATTAAAAAATTACCTCCAAAAAAAATATCATAAAAGATGATTAGCCATCGTATCCTCAAAAGAACAAATAAATTTTTGTTATTTAGGACGTGATCATCCACACATTAATTAGAAATATAATACTAATTCACGATTTAGGTAAATTATTAGTAAAAATTATTTTATTATCGAATTATTTTGCAGGGTTAGAAAAAATAAATATTTTAACTTATATTACTCTAGTGCAAGTTGTGCCAAATAAAAAAAATATAACCTATTTCAAAAGTGGAAATAAGTGAATGATCATTATTACTTCAGGTCATAAACGTATTTTCCATACATATTTGTTTAAACAAAAATTTTGTTGTTCATTATTTAATTAAAAATATATACTAATTTTTTCGTTCATGGTTTAATTTGATAGGAGAAGAAAATTTTTCTTTACTTAAACATCGAGAATTGTGATACTTTTAATTTTTTTCAGATTATGTTTTATAGTAGACAAAGTTTTCAATGTAAATGGAACAAAACAAAGCAATTATGTATATGCACTACTACACTATACAGGGTGATTTAGGAAGTTCCATTACAACAACACGAAAATGGAATATTGTGTATGAATTATTCTGATATATTTCTTTTTTAAATAATTTATGTCTATACAAAGTTCGAATGTTTATAAGGAACAAGAATAAAAATAATTAAGTAAGCTGCCCCCCAATAAGCAATTGAAATAGGTTACAATGTGACATTTTTAAGGAATAATTTACAGTATATTTGATAAGATCAATTCCTTGTGTGATAAGCATGTTACCATATTGACATTTGTTATAAAAAAAAATAATCCCTTTTTGTGCTAGTACTATATATATAACTTTGAAAAAAATTGCAAAATTTTTAATGTAACAAATTGTCATATAATCTACTTTTAGACATAGAAATTACAAATACATACTAATATTAAAACGTTTATAAATTAAATAAGGACCCTTTGATGTATTTTCAGGGATATTATTATTGATATAATACTAATAAAAAATGGAACATTGAATATATAGGAATTGTAAAATATAGTCATAGTCAATCCTTATTCCAAATAAAAAAGACCCATTATTATAAATTGTAATTTTTTGCGATAATTTTTTTTTATAAAATGTTATTTATTCATTTCATCGTATTTCCTAATTCGCTTTATTTCATTTTTATTTTACTTAAATTTTTTATTCCTCGTACGATTTCATTCAGCAATTTAAACAAAAGAAAAGAAAAAAAAAAAAGTACCTATTTTGATTATACAAAATTTTACCGAATAGAAATAAATATAATTTTTATAAATTGAAAATTAAAAAGAGAAAAAAAAACTGTAAAAAAAAAATATAAATTATTTTTTTTGGGGGAACGATTCATAGATGTAAAAAAAATCTTACTATTTTAAAGATATTGTTTTCTAAATGTTTTAATATAAAATGCTGTACAGTATATGCTTATTTAAATTATAAATAATTCATTTTATTTCTTATAATTAATAAAATACACAGTAGATTCATTTCTAACCTTGATGATTTTTATGCCCATACTTGTATGATGTTTGGTTTTTCTCAAGGGTTATG
>NC_020399.1:1025820-1030703 GCF_000321355.1 Plasmodium cynomolgi strain B
TAAAAAAAATCCTATTTTATGTTTTATTAACTGCATTATAATGGTTTAAAAAATACTTACAAAATTGAAGATAATTTTTCATAAAATATTTACTCCATTTATTTAATTAATGAAGGAAAACATGTTCTATCAGTAGATAATATGTTTTTCCTTTTCATGTTTGCACATATATATCAGTATGAGTATTGTCATTCTATTTAATACAAGCAAGGTCTAATATAATGTCACAATTAGAAGAAAGTGAGTTGGTACGTAACTAAATTTATATCTTCAGTTAGATAACGACATGCTATTATTTTCCCTCTATTGAATTTTAGTAAATGTTCTATAATTAGCAACAAAATTAAACATTCAGCTGACTTAATTTTTCAATTTTTTCTTTTTCAGAAAGAAATTCTAGGAGGTTCACAATTGTATGATAAATATGAAAATTTCAATAAGGAAGTCGATGAAAAGGATTGCAACGAATGTAAATCAAAAATTGGACAGCACAAAGTTAAATACAATGATATTTTTGTAACATGCAATAAGATTGAAAAAAATTTAAAAGAAATAGTAGCTATGCAAAATATTGATGATCGTAGAAGTAGATGCACACAATTTCAATATTGGGTTTATGATGAAATAAGGAATATAAGATATGCAAAAGATAGTGTTGCTAAATCTGCTATTAATAAGCTTTATGAAGTAGGAACAAATGTTAATAGAGCTAAACGCACCCCTTGTGATTATTATTCATCTGAATATATATATAAAAAAAGAAGAGAAGGATTTGTATGATTATTTCAAAAATCATGAATTTGTTAAAAGTAAAATATCTTCTCCTAATGATAAATGTGACAAATATAAAAAGTATCTTAATCACATTAATGAGCTGTACAAAAAACATAGGGATGATGATGATTTTGATTGCTGTGATTTCGTATATCCCTGTAACTATTTTATGTGTGATGATATTTATAATCCGGATAAATTAATAAAAGAATTAAAATGTGAAGAACAGAAGGCCCTACCCAAACCAGATGTGGTAACTGGATCTACAACCACTGAGATAGATCCTAAAACAAATAGAGCAGGTGCAGATACGGAAAAGAATCAGGTTTCTTTAACTCCAGAAAAGGAAGTTAAAGACTCTGCAAGGAATACTGCTACATCTGGAGGATTTTTGTCCTGGCTGTTTGGGTCTCGTAGTGGAGCTGCAAAAGAAGTTCATTCTAAGCCAGCTAATGGAGCTGTAAGTGCAGTTCAACCTAAACCAAGCGCAGAGCCACAAAGTCAACGAGAAAAAACTGAGCAAACAGTCGAGTGCCCAGATTCAGCATCCACGGGTGGTAACTCATCATGCGTTAACCTAGCAAAATCAAGTGGTAAAGAACATGACGTAACAAAAGATCGTTCTACATTATCTACGCGACGGAATAGTACATCGAAACACAACACTGGCGATGAAGAAATAAATAAACTATTTGATATTATGTTAGAAAGAGAGATTAATAGCATTTTATATCCTACGCATGGTATTAGGCCTACGGATTCACACTTGAACAAAAAATTTAAGCTGTCTTCTCAAAATAGTATTATAAATTGGGGTATATTATATAAAATATATGGTATATTTAGTTCATATTCCGTAATATCACTATATTTGCTTTTATTTTGGGAATAATTGTTATTTTTTTCTGGCATTATAGGGTATGTACTAATATTATTTAAAAAAAATATATTTTGTGTGTTCCTAATAATAATTTATTATCATTGAAATTTTAAAATTACCAAAAATGGGTGTACATATATACATATATATATTTTTACTTTAGTTTAATCCCTTCAATTACTGGTTGAACAAGAAAAAGAGAAGACAAAGTAAACGAGATTACTATCATGAATATATGGATGAAATCTCAGGGGACGATTCAGAATACGAATACCCAAATTCAGTAAACTCGGAATATTATTTATCGTATAATCCTGTATGAAATGCTTTTACAATATTATCATATGACATATTAACAGAGTTAGAACGAAGAAATTGAAAAGGAAAGAAGTCTCTATGCTTAATTTAATCTAATAATAAAGAAAATATAAATAAGAAAAGATGATGCATTAAAGAGTTGTAGTGAAATGTTGTAAACATATATATAAAACTGCTTCTAATATCATCAACAAGAACATTATGTTACCGAACAGAATCGTAAAAGCAGAAAGCAGTTGTAATAGTCTATGATTTGGTAGTAATGTTTAAATGGGCAAAATTTAGGAAGACATGACCTTTTCGAAGATCAAACATTGATTAATGCGATAACATTAAATTTACGTAATGTATTTGCTTTTTTTTGGTAAAAATTATATATAATACATATTTACTCCCATATTAATAATATATATGGGGGGGGGGGGGTACACTGGATTAGTGAGAACATTAAATGTGAAGAAAACAAAATTGTAATCTCTTTTTTGAATATGAGATTAAAAGAAGGGGCGACGTACAGCACGTATGATAAGATTCATATTCACAAGAGTGAACATGAAAACATGGAAATTGTCATCATAACGATATTACAGAATTGATAATTGAAAACAGGGACTCGTAAAATTTTCAATGAATTTTTTTAGTCAGAGATTTCCTTAATTTGTAAACAATATATAAGGAAAGTAAAAAAAAAAAAATTAACTAATATATAACCGTGAAAGTGAGAAAATTACCCACTAAAACAATAATATAAGGGTGTTAAAGATAGTTTTTTTTCATATAATAAAATAATGTCGTATGTTCATATATGTAAAAAGCATACAAGAATTTAATACATATGTGAAGGAACACAACTTATGGTTTATGAATGCACAAAAAAAAACTTTTAAATTTGGAAAGCAATGAAACTACTCTATGAGTACATTTTATGAAAACATGAACAAATTTGGAGGTGGTACTTATAAGTAATAAATATGAAAGTGGAATAAATTTTAATGTAGTAGAACGAAAACAATGCACAAATCAAACAACACACGGAAATTTAGCGAAATTTCAATAAATAATTTTCACAAATTTTTACTAATTATAAATCATATACAATTTAATATTAATAGTGAAAATGCTTAATGATTCTTATTGCAAATGCTGTTGGGTAAAAACTTAAAATGAGGCAAATAATAAATAAGGATAACTAGTACTAAATACGTGTATTACTGAAGAACACAATAAATATATGAGGTGATAGATAAGTCGTAGTTACTCCTTAATTATGCGGAGCTGATTTTGTTATTACAAATCGATGTTTTTTATTTATTTTATAAATGGTTGAAAGAAGTGCTGTTGAAAAAAATTTCCACATAAATACTGAGGCTTGTGATTGAAATGGATATACCCTTATTACTCACTATGTAACGGTGATAAGTGAACAAATTATATATGTTTTTTTTTTTTTTTGGTAAAAACGTTTTTTTATTTAATTTTATCTACACAGTTTTATTAATTTTTTCTGGGTCTCCTTAATACATTTGTTTTCACATGGTTTGTATTCATGAAAAGATAAATAACAAAGTATACTTCTTTGCGTAAATCTTTTTCTCAGAAATGCTGAGAATAAATAGATTAGATGCTTAAGTTATCGTTACTAAGCATTAGTTATTTTTTTGTGTATATTCTGCTATACTTATTTGTAAACTTATACAATTGAGCATATTTCAGTTTTATTCTTTACGTAATGTTGATTTTATTGATAAATTTGGCATTAAAAACTTTTTCTTTATTATTTGTCTGCTTTAAAATAAACACATTTGCTCATTTATTTACTATTGCGATTAATCATCTACGCTGAAACAAAATTCAATGAATTCGTCTTTATAATTTTTATTATAATTGTCATATCATCAAATTCTTCGTAAAAGTTATATGGATTTTCTTCCATTTCTTCACCATTGTTAAGGTAATATGCAGAAATAACAGTAAAGATGGACAAACTGAGAACAAAGTACTCGGCGAATCAAATTATATGATTTCGCTCATTCCCCTTAGATTGCTACTTATATTGAGATTCTTGACGTTCTTTGTCTTCTGCGCATTCATATGTTAAATGTTTTTGATTAACATTTAATATATTAATAATTGATGGGGTTAGTAACACTTATGTATTTTTCTTTATGTTTCGTTTGCGTAATATTATGATTCCCGGATATTATGAGGCCCTTTTTTTAGGTTTATATTTATTTTTGTGAAGCGCAAAGTGGTTGAGTATATTTTTTATATTATAAGTTTTGCTATTTTTGTACCAAAATCATTTTCATATTGGTCATTTATGTCATTGTAGTTATATATTCCCAATATGATGGGACATATTAATTTTATTTGTTTTTGCTTAATTGATCTATATTTCGCAGTGCATATATTATAACACATTATATATGTAAGTGAATTAATAAAAATTTAAGTGAAAATGTGAAAAATAGTAATGCAATATTTTATATTCATCTGATTACATAGTAAAAATATCAATACTACACCAGTAAGACTTGTACACTTATATTGTATATGCTATATGGATTTATTTGAATTATCATAAATATGTATAATTTCTTAATTTTCCAAAATATAAAAAATGTCGACCAAATATAATTTTAATAGGTAATCATAATAAATTAATGATTATTGCAATTTTGGATTGGGTTGTCATATAATTTTAAATAATGTCCAACATATATCTTCATATTTAGCTATATATTATAGCAATTTAGATGAATCTAAGCTATTTATATGAACTTATATCTATTATAGGAAAGAATATTCATTTCATCGCGTTTTACACATGTTAAAATGGGGAAAACATGGGAGATTGTTCTTTAATTATATGATTTGTATATGCTATTAAGAAACATAATATGAATATTAT